>NW_017619163.1:1562500-1672500 GCF_001879475.1 Ipomoea nil | reverse complement strand
CTTATTTAAGAAACCTTAGCTTTGTCTTCTTATTTTAGTTTTATTTATTTATTATTTATTATTTATTAGTGGGGGTTAGGAAAGATTAACCCAAAATGTATGTGTTGTTTTAGTTTTTAGTAGTTTGGAGCAAATTACTTAGTTATTAAATAATATTTTTGGTGTTTTTTTTTTTGCAAAAATATATTTTTGGTGTTTTGATTAAAGATAAATTGTTAAAATGACGGATTTGTCAATAATCAAATAATAATAACAACGACAACAACAGTAATAATAATAATAATAATAATAATAATAATAATAATAATAATAATAATAATAATAATAATAATAATAATAATAATAATAATCCAAACAAAACGATATACAAAATAAAATTAAAATTTAAAAAAAAAATAAGAAGAAGACAAAAGGGAGTCACAGGCTCCCTTTGTAAATGATGTGGGATCATTTTGATCTCACATTGAAAATGTTTGGAAAGAGGAGCAATGTTCCTCTTACAAACATAATTGCTTGCCCATCAATGTAGGAGAGTAACCTAGAGGGTGTGGTTGAGTGTAAGGAACTCATCCATCGTTAACCAAAGGTCAATGGTTCATCCTTGGATTTGGGAATGGAGCAGCCTTAAATCTCTAAGCCAGCTGTCCCACCCAAAAGATGTGCTTACAATTTAGCAGGGGATTAGTCACCGTGTCCGGCGGTGGAAACCCTGGGTTTATCAAAAAAAAAAAAATCAATGTGGGCAAGTATTGAGAAGTCCAAAGTATCTTCTTCAAATCATTTCATTTTAATTAAAAATGGAATGGAAATTAAAAATTGGAGGAAAATATTCCAATAATAATATTCTACATTATCAATAGTAAATGCATATTTTAAACAATAGTAAAGGTAAATTAAAAATGGAATGGAAATATTTCAATAATAATATCTACATCATCAATTAAAAATGGAATGAAAGTTGGGTAAAAATATCACTGCATTTGATATTCTAATGGACTAATTGACTGAAAATAAAAAAGAATAATTGGCTGAAAATGAATCTGATATTACGAATTGACTGAAAAAATTAAAAGGATAACTAATTGAGTGATATTCTACCATTATATATTTTCACCCAAGTAACCCGTCCTGAAGGAGAAGATGTTAGCTCTAGACGAAGATGAACAAGATTGTGTATTCACTACCAATATCGTCTACAAAGAGGTTTCAATAATGTGTAAATATAATTGGTGATATTATTATTTTTTAAATGAAAAAAATTGCTATATATCTAGACAAAAAGATATATCTTCCATACAAATGAATAAGGATAGCAATTCATTTCTATAACTGAGTTGTTAGAGAACGAGCACATTTGCCTAATGTATGAAAATACTAAACAATGATAAATAAAATCTTCAAAATTATAGGGCCGCACGCGTACATCTAGACATTAGCTATTAATTTGAGCAATTATTTACACAAATTCAAGCAATGATAACATCAAAATATATAAACGATTCAAATTATATCTTTAATTGCACTATATAATATTTGATGTTCTAATTTAAATAATTATATATCAATTTATATTTTCTTAATATATTACAACAAATTCATTCCGTGCATCGCACGGGTGCAAATACTAGTATATATAAAAGTAAAATCCTCCTTCCCAAATTTTCCCCCCAAAACTTAGGGGCATTTGTGTAATTTCTAAATTTAATTAATTAAAAAAATTATATACAAATCATATAAGAATACAGAAAATGAATATTTAATTATGGCCAAAATTATGGTAGCAATATTATGGTAGACTGATTTTATTACGGTCAAAATTATGGTAGCAATAATATGGTAAGAGTGTAATATACAGTCTCTTTTATTCTTTCCTTTTGAATTAGTATTTTCTACCTATAAATACTAGGGCTTCTTCATACTCATTTCTCTGCTTTCTTTTTGTATGAATTTTCTACATTTTTCTAACTTTATTCTCACGTACTTCAATATGTTTTGTGGTTTATATTGTCCGGTATAAGCTTGAAGATACTTAAGGAGGCTCTTCTTCAACAAAAGGAAATTGAGGAAGAAAAGCCTGGGTAACAGAACCCTAATGGTTTAGTTTTTATGGAAGATTGTAGAAATGCGGTCGAGGATGATAACGACGGTAATTTTGATAATTTTGTAAGATTTTCTGAAACTTAGAGTTAGTATGTTGACTTCGAGATTTGTAAATGTCATTCAAGTTTCTATGTTTTTTTAACAAAGCAGTGTTAATTTTAGAGCATTTTTTAATTAATTAATATACTTATATATATATATATATATATATATATATATATATATATATATATATATGAGTTAATACCATTCAAGGTCCCTCGAGTATAGTGGTTCCGCCAGCTATGGTCCTAAACTTTCAAATCAGTCCTTTGTGATCCTTCAAGTTTCAAAATTGACCTGCTATAGTCCTTCTGTTAGTAATCTCCGTCTCAACCCTTAAATGTAAGGGCATAATAGTCTTTTCACATTTTGCTCACCCAATACACATTAATTCGATCAGAAAATAAAATAACTCATGCCTCCCTATCACTAATCCAAGCGTCTGAATTAGGAAAAGTTTCCGACGTGGTATCTGTCCTCCCAGATCACGTCCGCCGCCTCCTCACCACCCGCACGCCTTGGTTTTTGCATTTTTGGGCTTAGTTGAATCATCTGGCCTCTAACCCAACTCTAATTATGCATATGATGTTATAGTAGGGGTTCTCGACATCGGAATCTGGCCGGAGAGGCCTAGCTTCATCCCTCCCACTATCAAATCTGATTCTATCCTTCATTCTACCTGCAATTTCAAATACAGTAAGTGAACCATTAAACAAAACATTTTCCCCTTTTTTGCTATATATTAATACAATTAAAGAATAAGAAATAAAAATACTGGTAGCTCAAATTAATACCCACAGATCTAAAAGCTAATTGAACTTTACTGTGTCTTATTTCCAAAAAATAAACTCAGAATTTTGAATTTGCAATAAATAAATAAAGAAAGAAAGAAAATTGCGTTAGTTTCATTAATTCATTAAATCTGTGTGTATGTATTCATATAACCAAATTTACAGATATTATGAATTTCTATTCATCTACCTTAATTTACTCAGTAATGATCCTTTTTTCACAAACTCGGAAATCACTTATATACACAAGAATGATCCACTAAACCTGTATATACACATCCACATATTCATATAACCATGTTTACACACTTAGTATTTGCAAATTAATTAACCAATTGAATCTCGTCCACTTCCATATTCAACCTCGCAGCGTCAACCAAGAGCGGCCTCCGCGTGTAATTTACAGAAGACGGAGAAGGCTGTCGGAAACCGCTCTCGCTGCTATTCGGACGCCTAAAATCCCGCAGCTCAGTACGGATGCAATGCGGCTCAAGAATTCGTGGTCCACTAAGAAATCGACGATTAACGGGCACGAAGCTAGTGCTCTCACCATTTGAACAGGGGCCTCGATGAAATCATCCTTGATTTCTCCGAAAACGGCTAAGCTCTTGAGGACGGCGGCGGCCACCACCTAGCAGTTGGGCGTGCCGGTTTGACTCTGTCTCTCCGACGCCTCTCAATCGGAAAAGCTCAAGCTCACGCTCACGCTCAGCTCCTACCAATTCCGGAGGTCGGAATTCGATCAGTTTCGGGTAGGGCTTTTCAAGAATCTCACACGCCATTCTCTTCCTTCGCCGCTCTCAACCTCGCACTCTCCCTGTCTCCTCCTCTCTCGACCCTCCCACTATCTCTATCTCTCAGCCACTCCTCCGTCTCGCCGTCTCTGGCTGAGCAAAACGCGAAAAGTAAGTAATTTTAATTTCTGAATTGTTTTGGGTGAGCAAAATGTAAAAAGACTATTATAACCTCACATTTGATGGTTGAGACGGAGATTACTAACGGAAGGACTATGATAGGTCAATTTTGAAACTTAGAGGATCACGGAGGGTTGATTTGAAAGTTTAGGACCATAGGTGGCGGAACCACTATACTCGAGGGACCTTGACTGGTATTAACTCATATATATATATATATATATATATATATATATATATATATATATATATATATATCACAACCTGAGTAGAGTGTTTGTTTAACCTATTAAAAATCTCGCTATATTTGACTTTTTCTAAATTTTTGTAAAACACAAAAATAATGATTTTTAAAAAGAAAAAATAAATAACAAATACAATATCAGATTGTGTTACTCCATTCACATATTAGTATAAAAAAAAAAAAGTAATAATTTGCCAGTGAACAATGGAACAATCATTGTTATCCCATGTTGGCAGGTAGTGGCACAATCATTAATAATTTGCCGGTGAACATGTTACCCCATGTTGGCAGTGGCACAATCATAAGGATCAAAGGGAACAATTGAAGACCCAGAAATCTAGACATCATTGATGTACCGAACAGTGATGAGAGACTCAGAAATAGGAATATCATTATAAATGAAAACGGAGATTTTCTTGACAACCGAATTTAGTTTAAGGAGAAGTTTACTCTTGAGTACAAATGTCTCCTCAATGGATTGTGTATGGTCATATAGAGAGTATTTATACACCATGAATGAGTTCAAAATGGCACAATATTGAAATTATAAAATGACAAAAGATCTCAAAAGAGGTAAAACTTTAAAATTTTCAATTAATACAAAAAATGTTATAATCCCCGAAAATATATATCTTTAAAATTTAGACAAAAATTAAAAATGAAATCATAAACAATTTTAATAATTGACTATTTCAATGGTATGTTTCTTGAAAAAGGATGGGCATGACCAGACTCACTCATAGTGAAATATAGTAATTAATGAATTACCATTAAAATTAGTATAGTAATTAAAGAATTATCATTTGTATGTTGACATTTTTCCCCGTATATTACCATTCAAATTACAAAATGCCATTCAAATGTTTGATACCAAAAAAATACTATATAAACATGAAATATGCATATATGGTAAATATGCAAAATATATACGAATGTTTGATGCCAAACGATGCGTTAAGCTCCTAAGATGATAAGATCCATGAAAGCTTTTAGGAAGATCCTTCCATAAGCCTAAATGGCTAAACGTACGAATAAGAAAAATGTTGCATATTTTTCAAAAATAAAAAAAATAAAAAAAAATGTGGCATTGGAACAAAATGGTTAAGTTTATTATATTTCTATCTACATAAATAAATAAATAAATAAATAAATATATATATATATATATATATATATATATATATATATATATATATATATATATATATTATGGTAATTTTATGGTAATGTATTTAAATATTGGAGAAGGACAAATGTAATAATTAATGAAATTATTATGTTAATTGCCACAATATATATTATTCTCATAATTTTTCTTTCCTTCTTTTGTGTTATTATTATGGTAATTTTATGATAATATATTTAAATATTGGAAAAGGACAAATGTTATAATTAATGAAATTATTATGGTAATTGTCATAATATTTGATAATTATAATTAATATAATTAATGACACTTAGAAATATATGATTTCTTCCGTAGAAATATTTGTGACAATTTCATTAAATTATAATCAATAAAATATGAAATATAATTAAAGAAATAAAATTAACAAAACATGAATATTTATAATTTTAAAATGTACATATATACACTTTTTAAATTTCTAAATATAAATTTTTAAGTATAAATCTATCAATATAAATTATAATTAATGAAATTATATTATAGAATTTTTCTATATACATATTAATAAATATTATGTGTATATACAAAGTATTATACAATCATATAATGATATGCGTCCGATTAGAGTTTTTATTTATTGATACAAAATTTAAAATTTACATTTTTTATTGATTTCTAAGTACAATTCTTTTAGTTATTATTAGTCATATTTTTAGAATATATATATATATATATATATATATATATATATATATATATATATATATATATATATATATATGAAATACAATTTGGAATAAATCAACTTAATTAATTGAATTTTGTCTATAAATTTATCTAAATATGCACATGATTAGAGATTATATTAACCATACAAAATTTAAATTATAATTTTGTATGTTATGAAAATAGATACTTGACCAAATATATAAAAGTCTAACTATATTATTATATTGTACATTTTAACATCTTTTTATTTTTTTTATTTTTATTTTAAATTCATAATAACAAAAAAAAAAAAAAAATCCGTGCAATGCACGGGTAAAATACTATATTTTAAAAAATACAATTTAATAAATATCATAAATTAATTAGTACCATTTATGTTTATAATAATTAAATAAAAAAAATAAATAATTCATATATGTAAACCAGTGATTTCAAAATAAAATTAATATATAGTTACAAATAAATATAGCATGATTATATTTACTTTAATTAGTTTTAATTCCATTAATAATATGACTTTTCTTTATCACTTTTTTATGGGAGACTAAGGGAGTGTTTGGGTTGCTGGATTTTTTTTTTTTTTATAAATACTTACTAATAAAAAATAATTTTAAAATATTCCCCTCATAACATGTGCAAATCTTATATTTTTAAAAAATACAATTTGATAAGTATCATAAATTAATTAGTATAATATCATTTCTGTTTATAAATTATAATAATTAAAACAATTAAATATGTGAATCAATGATTTTAAAATGAAATTAATATACAGTTACAAATAAATATAGCATGATTAGATTTACTTTAATTAGTATTAATTTTCTTAATGAAATGACTTTTCTTTATCAGTTTTTTTATGAGAGGCTAAGTAAGTGTTTGGATTGTTGAAAAATATTTTTTTAAAAAAATATAATTTTAAAATATTTTTTAACCACTCATAACATGTGTAAATGTTATATTTTTTTAAAAAATACAATTCGATAAATATCGTAATTTCTGTTTATAATAATTAAAGAAAAAAAAATAAATAATTCAAAGATATGAACCAATGATTTCAAAATGAAATTAATATAGAGTTACAAATAAATATAATATGATTAAATTTACTTTAATTAGTTTTAATTTTTTTTAATGAAATGACTTTTATTTTTTAATTTTTTATTAGAAACTAAGGGAGTGTTTGAGTTGCTGGAAAATATTTTAAAAATACAAATACTTACTAATAAAAAATAATTTAAAAATATTTTTTAATCCCTAAACATGAGAATATTTTATATTTTAAAAAATACAATTTGATAAATATCTTAAATTAATTATTGCAATATCATTTATGTTTACAACGAGAATAATTAAAGAAAAAATAAATAATTCAAATATGTGAACCAATGATTTCAAAATGAAATTAATATACAATTACAAAGAAATATAACATGATTAGATTTAGTTTAATTAGTTTTAATTTCCTTAATAAATGAATTTAATAAAAATAAAATCCTCCTTTACAACATTTCAGCCCAAATTAATATGAATATTAATTAATTAGTAAAAAATTAATAAAGCTTAATTGGTAACAAAATTTTATATGAAATTAACTAATATCTAATGAATTGTTACTACAGATTAAAGTCAATATGTACATAAAAGTTAAAAATAGTTACCAAATTCTGAGAATAATTAAATTATTATAATTGTGAAAATAATGGATACAAATAATGCGTAACAAATGAGAAAATTCGTTTGAAATTCTACGTAATTTTATAAAAAAATAATAATTTATTAATTATTATTTACACCAATTTGTACTATTAGTAAAAGTCAAATCCCCATCTTCAACATTCCCGTCCAAATTAATATGAATATTAATTAATTGGTAAAAAAATCAATAAAGCTTAATTGGTAACAAAATTTTATATGAAAATTAACTAATATCTAATAAATTTTTATCACAAATTAAAGGTAATATGTACTTAAAAATGGAAAATGTTTATCAAATTCAGAGAATAATTAAACCATTATAATTGTGAGAATAACATAAACAAATTCTGCGTAATAAATGAGAAAATCTATTTGAAATTCTATGTAATTTTATAAGGAAATAATAATTTATTAATTATTATTTACACCAATCTATATCTATACTATTAATAAAAGTAAAATCTTCAATTAAAATGTCTTTCGCCCTTCTGATACGAAATTACCCTTCAAGTTCTAATGAAAACAATTCACGTTGATGTTCGCATATGCCATGACTATCAACAAATTAAAGTCAGGGTCAAACACTAACTCACGTTGATTTATTACTGAAAAAAACAGTCTTTAATCACAGTTAATTGTATGTGACTTTTTCCCGAGTCACCCATCCTGATGGTCTGATTGTTTTAACTCTCGACAAGGATGGATAAAATTCCGTTACTACTACCAATGTCGTCTACAAAGAGATTTTCAATAATGTATAATTCAAGCCATTGATATTATGTTTTTTTGTATATATATACAAAGATGACAAAATTGCTATATATCTACATAGAAAATATAACTTTCGTATAAATAATCTCTATAACTGAGTTGCCAGACAACGAGTTAATTAGCCCAATTAATACAATTTATAAACACTGATATATAAAATCTCTAGAGTTGCAGCAACGAATGTGTATATCTACACGTTACCTTCTTTCAAAAAAAAATATCTATACGTTAGCTATTAATTGAGAAATTATTTACTCGAATTCATGCATTGATAACATCAGAAAACATAATCGGTGCAACTCAATTCTTCAATTATATTATATAATATTCGATGTTATAATTTATACAATTATATATCAATCTAAATATTTTTAAAATATTATAACAAATTTATTCGCAAATACTAGTATTAGCAAATAGTGTTGTACTTTTTTTTCATTTATTATGATTCCCATACATAAACATTAATTAGTTGGAGAGTGAACGTGACTTGAAATACATATTTTTAACAATCAAAAAACCTATTTAATATGAAGAGGAAAGATTATCACTTTTAAAATAATTGAGATGACAAATATATATATATATATATATATATATATATATATATATATATATATATATATATATATATATATATATAATTCAATAAAAAATATTATTATAAGCACATAATTTAAGGGGTAAAAATATCGTTTTGCCATAAAATAAATGAAATGGATGTAGTTATATCATAAGAGCATCCTCAATAGTGTTGATTTTTTGGTGTTTTCTACATTGCCAAATAGGAAAGATGAGGGAATAAGAAAAATGAAAGAAAAAAGAAAAAGGAAAAACAATTTGAGTGGAAAAAAGTAAAATAATAATAATAATAATAATAATAATAATAATAATAATAATAATGATGATGATGATGATGCCCATTCACGCGCTAGTTGGGTGCAACAGGTGACCTATGACCCTTCTTTAGTTTTTCATCAATTTAATTGGCCCACATAATTAAAAACCACATAAGTAATAAAAGCCACTAAAAAAGTTTTACCCCATTTGTAAAACTTACTGAAACACAAAGAGCCAATAATACCTCCATTGAGGCTCGAACTCACAACCTTTCAAATAAAAGTCCAATCCAGGTACTATTAGACCACATAATCTGGTATATAGACAAGTGTTTAGATATGTAAAAACCATTAAAAAAAATTCTTGATGGGATTGCTCAATTTTTTTAGTTTTTCTTTTAGGTATTTGAGGTGCTAACTAAGAGAGAGAGGAGAGAGAAAAGAAAAAGGAATTTAAAAAAAATCTGACAAATTTTTTTTTTTAAAAAAAACTTACTGTTCTCAAAAAAAAAAAATGAAAAAAATATAGTTACTTTAATTTTTTTTTGAAAGAAACACTTTAATTTTATGCGCCCAAAAAGGCATGAATGTTGTGCTCAACGCAAAAAATAAATAAATAAATAAATAAATCAAAAATCAAAAATCAAAAAATTCTTGAAAGTTTGTAGTCTACTGTTATTGGGTTGCTCCCTTAAGTGGGAGGTGTAAGGTTCGAACCTTAGTTGAAGCAAATAATATGTATATGTAGGGTATTCCCCTTCCTTAAAAAAAAAAAGAAAAAAAAAATTAAAAAAAAAACTCTTGAAAGTTCACTAATGGGATTGCTATATGTTAGAAAAAGTGCTTGTAATTAATCTGTAATACATTATCATTCTAGCCTCCATCAATTGCTATTTTCTCCATCAATTGCTATTTTCTTTTTCTCTGTATTCTTCATATGTTTCTCCAGATATTTATATAAAATAAAGATGTTTCTCCAGATATTTATATAAAATAAAGATAGCAGTTATAAATAAAGATGTTTCTCCAGATATTTATATAAAATAAATATAGCAGTTAGGAGAAGTTACATGAAAGTTATAGGAGTTCAAAAACTCTAACTTCCATAAGATATATCTTATCTGATATATCAAGCATGAGAAATATATAATTTAATATTATATATATTCATATGATACGGACCTTCGTAGGTTCATGCACTGCATACAAAATAGCAACGTTAAATATATATATTATATATATTCATTATTCATTGCATGTTAACATGCAAAATGAATAAACATATAAAATATATATAACTAGTCATGCATGCAATACATTCAAAACAAAAGAAAGAAGTGAAAGCCATCTTTCGTTAATGTATATATTAATACTTGTTATGCATGTGAACTTTCATTATTTTCATTTGGCCGAAAGGAGCCAAATAGCCGAAAGTTCATCATACGAAAGTTCATCATATAGCCGAAACTTCAACCATACGAAAACATATTTCCCAACTTACTTTCTACCAAACTAAAATAATATTTATAACCCCACAACACCAAATATTATTTAAGCTTTTCATGGTAGTTCATCTGAACCATTAACTCTCATTACTATATAAATCTCTAACATTCCTCCTCCATTTATATAGTAAAAATTAATATTGTACCAAGATAGATCCAAAACTCATGCATAAATGAAAGTGTCTTAGAGATTGAACTTTCACATAGTATTATATGCGTTACATTAATTCGGATTGCAGTGATGGACGAACCTTGAATCACGCAGTCTCTTTGAAGAAACGTAGATATAACACACACAAGTTTTACAGTCATTACAACTCACTGTAACTTGACACTATTATGGCCATGTGTCCGTATCCATTAATGAGCACGTACCAAATAAAGCCCAAACTTGTTTGAAGCGGCCACACTTCATGCTCACAGAGGCTAATCTTTTAACTCATGCACTGCATCTTGCACTTTTTCAAAAGATCAGTTAAGAGTAAAACTCATCCCTACTTCAATGCAGAACCAAGCATCACCTTTTCTTTGGATACAATTTTAATTAAACTTTTGATGCTTGCAAATCACAAAATGAAGTACTCATCTACATTGAACTCAAGGTCTAACGTAATAACTTAGATGTGAGTTGAGCTTTCCTTCACTTGCAATTTTAATTTAGGCTTTCCGTATCCCTTCCGATGAACCATGTCCCTTGCAAGGACTCTTGCAAACGGATCCGTTAAATTACACCGGGACCGTACAAAGTCCAATGCTACAACACCATAACTTAGGAGCTCCCGCACATAGCTATGTCTCATGCCTATGTGTCTTAACTTGCCATTATAACTTATTGTTATATGCTTTGGCCAGTGTAGTAGCGCTGTCACAATGTACTAAAACTGGTGACATCGGTTTTGGCCAAACCGGAATCTAAATAATCAAATTCCTTAGCCAATCAACTTCTTGCATGTCAAAGCCAACGTAAGAAATTCAGATGCCGTAGTTGAAAAAGCAACTTTGCCTTTTTATAAACCCATAAAACAACACCTCCTCCAAACAAAAATATCCATCTGCTAACTAAGGAACAAGTTTCATGATTAGACTTTCAACTGACATTAGAATATCTTTCCAGGATGGAATTTTCTATTAAATATACTAAACCATACTTAATGGTTTTATTCAAGTATATCAAAATTCCTACCGATCCCATCCATTTAGCCAACTGAACATGATGATTGATAAAATTTTAATATTCTATTAAAGAAATGGTGAAATAAAATATTCAATTGATTATACCGGAACTCACTTAATAAGTTCCTAGTCAATAAATATTTATATCCTGCAAATTCTACAACCAAGAATTTCAATCATCATGCTGAACTTATTAGCAGTGAGGACTTCTTAAAATAAAAATTCAACCTCCTCCATTTGAGACATCATCAACTTTGGAGAATAAACCTCCTCCATTCAGAGAACATCAACTTGGGAGAATAAACCATTTTGATTTTAAGCTTTTAACTTTTCATGTTTCTTCTAAACTGAAGAATCATACCAACTTAAAATCTCAATCCATGATTTAAATTTAAACTTTCTTTTCACTCCTAATTGCCAGCCATACTAGATAAACTAGCTAGTAAACTTTTTGGCTTTCAGAATTTTAACACATTCTCAAAATGAGAAACTTTGTGTTAAATACATTCATAAATTTTTATGAAATTCATTATGCATACTTCATGCATAAAAGTTTCTGTATGCCTTTATAAGAAATATAACAGAATATTTCCTAGGCTTTCTGTCTTTATTAGAAATATTAATAACATAATATTTCAAAAACTTTCACAAGGATAAAAACATATATGTGCTAAAATACCAATATTTCATGCATGAAAAAATAAAAATAATTTCATCTTATCATTATGCAACTCTTTATCCATGCAAATGATACCAGAAATATTTACAACACCAAACTACACCAAATTTGACAATATACAACACACCAAGATCCAACATATTATACATGTATCTTGTATATTATGCATGCAACCGAGACAGAGTCTCAATATAAAAATATTTATATACATGCATAAACATATCCTTGTACTGGCAGGCTATGCAAAAACTCAAAAGAATCGTATGCATACCTTCTAGACAGAAACCAGAACTTAACTAGTAAGTAAAATAAAACTTACGTACCTGCCGAGGCCGAGACAAATATAAAGAAGGTAATGTTCCGATCTCATCCTGTAACTTGTATCTACCTTGATAATCCATATCTTCCGGCCTTTAATGTGCTAAAACCACACACCCAAACTAGGGAAGTACACATCTTCTCAAGCCAATTAATTATGGCTAACAAAATGATTTATTTAAATAAAATCATTTTACACATCTCATTAATCACCTTAGCATCACTTGATGCCCCATGACTTTAAGTGAAGATGAAAACAAAAACTGCACAACATGCATTTAATCCACATGTACAACATGTACACAGCATGCCATGAATAACATGCAAAATCGCATGAAAAACCTTCTTGTACAATAGAAAGTGATTTCTATCATCCTTACCACCAAATTCGAAATTCTCATTCCGAAATATTTCCGTGATTGGAAACTGTTCACGCCTGGCATCTTGTCTTCAAAACTTTCAAGACAAGACCATGATCACAGATTTAGAAACTTTAAAGCTTATAGATTGTTAGAAAAAGTGCTTGTAATCTGTAATACATTTGAGATACAACAATAATACATAATACAACAGGGAACAAAAACTGGATCATTTGATTTCTTCAGGCGTGTAATCACTTTCCTATAAGCTTTAAATCTCCCTCTATAAAAGCAACAAGGTTCAAGATTTAATCTTATGGGATACAAGAAGATGAATGAAATTCTCAAGTTGCTTTGTTTGAGAATTCCCTGTAGAATTGTAAGCCTGTGAAATGTCTTGGTTTCCTGCAAGTTGATTGCCTCCATCAATTGCCTATTTTCTTTTTCTCTGTATTCTTCAGATGTTTCTTCAGATATTTATATAAAATAAATATAGCAGTTTGGAGAAGTTACATGAAAGTTATAGGAGTTCAAAAACTCTAACTTCCATAAGATATATCTTATCTGATATATCAAGCATGAGAAATATATAATTTAATATTATATATATTCATATGATACAGACCTTCGTAGGTTCATGCACTGCATACAAAATAGCAACGTTAAATATATATATATATATATTATATATATTCATTATTCATTGCATGTTAACATGCAAAATGAATAAACATATAAAAAATATATATAACTAGTCATGCATGCAGTACATTCAAAACAAAAGAAAGAAGTGAAAGCCATCTTTCGTTAATGTATATATTAATACTTGTTATGCATGTGAACTTTCATTATTTTCATTTGGCCGAAAGGAGCCAAATAGTCGAAAGTTCATCATACGAAAGTTCATCATATAGCCGAAACTTCAACCATACGAAAACATATTTTCCAACTTACTTTCTACCAAACTAAAATAATATTTATAACTCCACAACACCAAATATTATTTAAGCTTTTCATGGTAGTTCATCTGAACCATTAACTCTCATTACTATATAAATCTCTAACACTATAAGCAACTCCATTAGGGGTTTTTAGGTTGGTTTTTGCATAAGAAAAAATTGGTGGATTGATTTTTCACAAATGGGAGTCTTGGTTTTTTCTCCAGCAAAGACTTTGTTTTTGCAAGAAAAGAAAAAAAAGAGAGGGGAAAGCACGAACGGATGCGTGTTTCCCACGCGCACATTAAGGTGCTTCAGAGTGACAGCTAGCTTAAAATAGCTTATTATTTATTATTCCGTATTTTTTTAGATGGTCGTTACATGCCGCGGCCAACGCCCAACTTTGTGTTTTTTTATATATAACATAATTTTTAAATAAATTAAATGTTAAAATTTTTAATTTAAATATAATAAAAATAATAATTGTAATTAGAATTTTATAATGACACTCCATCTATCTCATTTTTTTTTTTTGAAAATCCATCTATCTCATTTTATTTATTATACTTACTATTTATTCGTCAAACTAATTCTTTCTCATTTGCTTATATCTATTAGCATTTTCATACAATTTTTAAATTTGATTTTTTGTGTTTAATAGTACTTTTAATATATTTTCTAAATATATAAATTTTACACATTAATTTCTAAACTTAATATTATTAAAAATTAAATTATAAATAACTTCATTCAAGTCTTGTTAGTCGAACCCGATTATAAAATGGGACGAAAGAAGTAATAGATAAATAAATAATTAAAATATAATGAAGTAAAATGTGAGTCCATAAAAAAGTTAAAAAAAAAAAAAGAAGAAAAGAAACACTTAAAACTAATAGAAAGAAGAGTTTTTTATTTTTTTTTTAGATTAAGTAAGTTAGTGAAAAGAGTAATTTTACCTGAACTTTCAAATGGTACTCCAAATTTTTACCGCATATGACATTACATGTCTTGATTATTTAATAAGAGATTATAATCTTTATCTTCTTTTTTTGTTCATCTAATTAAATTTGAATATAAGTAAAAATAAACGTTAGAAAGTTTTTTTTTTTTTTTTTAAGTACGTGAAGTATTTTTCTAGTAAATACTGAAGTTCACAAAAAATTAATATAAAAACCTCAACTATTTGAGTAAACTAGCGAAGTACAATGATACACAGCAAGGATCATTTGAAGTTTTGAATAAATAAATAAAAAAATAAACCCCCTATTAAGTACTCGTACTTCGTAAAATGTTTTGTAGCAGTGTCTGACGGTGACAGCTTACATCCCACTAGCCACAAGATTTTTCTTCATGCCGCGATAAAATCCGCACGAGACGAGACGAGACGAGACGGGACGAGACGGCTGCGATATATTATGTTCGGTAATTCGCTTTAGCGTACTGTAGCAAACGAGGTTGATGTAATTGGGATATTTTCGTTTCGTTTGGTGATGGAAATGGAAATGGGAATAGAAAATGAAGAAAGGCGCAATTGATGTGACATTTAATTAACTTTCACGACTCAATTTTTCGACCATTCCACGCGTGCTCATCACAAACCCACATGCACCACAACAATTTCATCTAAAACGCTACAATCTCTTCTTCAATTTACTTCTTTTATTTTGCTTGAAAGTTTGTATTTCGTAATTTTTGAGGAATTTTTGTATGACTAAGAAAAATAAGATGAGGAGGAGAGAAAAAAATAATAATAATAATAAAACAAGATTGTCAAAATAAAAAAAAAAATTGTTAAATTTGGGATTTATGCGCCCAAAGGGTGCGTGTAAGGGCATGCCTTATGCGCTCAACACGCAGAGCACAAAAGCCTTTTTTCCTTTTCTCTCTCTTCCTGGGTCCCATAAAAAATCATACCTTCTGCAAATATAAAGGATCGTTTACTTTATTTCTCTGTTTTTTCATTTTCAATTTTTCATTTTTCCAGTTTTTCAGTGTTCCGTCTCCATTTTTTCAATTTTTCATTTCTCCAATCACTACTTAAGAGTATGCGATTTTAATAGGCAAAAAAATTTAATAAGGCCATTCAACCTAAGTTGTTTAAGCAAGTTCTAACTGAATAACTCAACTTAGAGACCAATAGTAGGGGTAGGGGCGTACATAATTTAGTGAAAACTCTGTTAATCAATTGAATTGACAAACTTTGATTAATTATTTTTAATCGAAATATTTTGATGCAGTTAATGATTAATGATTTTTAAGAATTTTAGTTAATGATTAATTCAATTTGAAAGTACGTGTCAATTAATCGAATTAACTTATTAGTTAATCGAATTACGTGTGTGCATATATGTGTGTAAATTTTGTATAATTCATAAATCATATTATTAAAATAGTTTTTCAAATTTATTTCATTTATATATTAATGTAATGACTATTTTGTATTGTGAATTATGAATGTACAAATTTTATTTATAAACTTTTAATTTTGTTTTAATTAGATTAAAATATTTTAGTTAATTGGTTAACCAAAAAAATATTTCAAATTTTTTTGAATGCCAACCAATAAATGATTGTATTAATGAAGCAAAGCTGCAATAGAGTCAGGTAGGATTGAATCCCACGTCATAACCTGGTCCTGAGTAAAAGCTAACGAAGCTAAAACATATGCATGTAAATTAACATGCCTATAACTTAATGAACTATAAGTAAATAAAGCCATCAGCGACCTACAGTGGTCGACTGTGACCCCAGCATAAGAATAATAGTCATTGGCTCCTGGCGCACAACATTCCGAAGTTGCAAGCAATCCGTGAGTAGATCCACATCAACCATATTCCTCTCGAGCAGCCATGTGACACCCCAAAAATCCACATTCAATCCATGGATTAATTGAGTAATTAATCCTATTTTATTTGAGGAATTAATTCCTAAAATCCTGATTTTTAATACTCAAGGACTAGTATTTGACTAGTCAACCTTAAAGTTGTGTTGTACCTTGAGCTTTGAGGGGAGTCCCCTTGTTCCTTACACTTTCTAAAGGTTAGTAAGGGTATTTTTGACTTTTCACCAAGAGTTAGTATTGTAACCTAACCTAGAAGACTTCTTCATTTCATTCCTTACAATTCTTAGAAATTAGTTGTACCTTCTCTCTAGAAAAGAAGTGTAGCTTATTCTCCAAGCCAAGTTGAGACCCTTGTCAAGATTCCAAGATTTGCTTCCAAGATTCAACCTTTCACCTATCTGGGCATCTAGGAGGGTAAGATCTAAGTCCATCTTGTGTTTTTGGTTCCATCTTAGTTGTCTTTTTCTTAAAAGTAGGACCTTTATGATCTTTTGGTGTGATCTTGAAGTGGGTTTGGATAGTAAGCCTTGTAAGGAGCTTGTTGAGGTGTGAAGTGAAGTCTTTTGGTCTACAAGAGGTAACACATGCTCTACTAAAAACTATTTTGCTTACCTATATGTGATTTCTTGGATTCTACTTGTGCTTTGCTATGAAATGTGAGGGTTTATGCATTTGTCTTGTGATATTGCATATCTAGAGCTTGTGTTTAGGGTTCCTTTGTGCCATTGCTTGGCATTTTCCATGATTCAAGTCATTTTGTTGTGTTTGGTGAGATTTGGCATGTTTTGGACTTGAAATTGTGTTTGGAGAAGAAAATTCCCGAAGGGATTTGTTGTGGTACAAGTGTCTACCCGCGGGCGGGGCACCACCCGCCGGCCTACCCGCGGGTACATGGCCTTGTGGGATGATGTTCCCGCGGGCAGAACCACGGGTGGGGCACTACCCGTGCGTCCACCCGCGGGTACATGGTTGGTGTTGTGATGGGATTTGTTCCCCGTGATCCGTTTGACTCGGTATTTGGTCTTTTGACTTCCCGTTGTTCTTGTGTGGAACTATTTAAGCGTCTTCTTGATGTTTCGTATGTCTAGAACTATATGGTAGGTATCCATGTAGGACTTTGGTGTCTTGATTCGTGCTAAGTGTTCAACATTGTGTTTCGTTGGACCGTGTGGTGTCTTGTGTGTTCCTCGGAACTATCTTGAGTTTCTCCGTTGTTAAGCATGCTAGTTTATTGTCTTAATGCCAGCGTGTGTGTGGTTTGTACCTTCCGTTTGGTTGATGATAACTTGCGTTATTCATCGTTGATGTTGTTGGGCTGTGACCCGTTCCTTGATTGAGTATGTTTCACACCTTCGTTGTAATCCGTTGTTTGACTCTTGTTGAGTTGTGGTGCGTGTGTGGCTTTACCTGGATTGCACGATTAGTGGTATGGGACACTAGTCACCAAGGTATTGCAGCGGTCCTCGTGGTGGTCGTGGCGTGATTATGGAGCTGTGGCCTTTGTGTAAGGTTCACGTTTTTGGGGGATAACATGTGTTATCTGGGCATGTGTGCCATGTGCGTGAACGGTACCTTGTGTACTATGAATCGGTGGCTTTGTTGGAGGACTGTCGGAGGGGGAATGACGATTCCCGGGGGAATAAGGTTGGACTGTATGTACAGGGGTCCTGGAGGTAAAGGTTGGAACTAGATATAAGGTTGGGGGTAGCTATAAGGTTGGAACAGGGCATAAGGAAGGCATATCAACTCGTGGCGGGTGATGTCACGAGGGCTTGTGTAGCCGTGGTTGTGTGTTCTCTCATGTGACGTGTGTAGTCACAAAGGCATGTGATGCCTAGGCAAGTGTTGTCGTTTGTCGTGTCTTTATCCTTGTGGTGTCGTTATCCGTTGTGGTCTTGGGATGTGTTCCCGTGGTGTTTATTGATGAGTGTTGAGTCTTGAGTTGGTGTTTACTCTTGGTTTTACACTTATATATATGTATTCTGTTTCGAAATGATTTTTGTATATACCCTACCTATGTATGATACTTAACAGGTATTGGTGGGTTACCAGCATTATCGCTGACCGAGCGTCGTCCCAATGTTTATCTTTGTATCTTTCAGGTGATGTCTAGACGAGCGTGATGTTAGTGGCCGGTAGTCTAGTATCTTTACCTTTGTTTTGTGGCCTGTGTGCCGTTGTAGTGTTAGACTGTTACCTTTTGGGATAGATGTATACACTTGCAGATTGATCGCCGTAGCGTTTACTGTGTTTGGTAGACGTGGCATAACACCCCGTTTGGATTTCTTTTATCCAGTATTCGTTTTTATCTTCCGCTGTGCTAGTTTTGTTGTATGATCTACAGGTGTTAAGGCCTTTTATATTTAGGTCATGTTTGGGGGGTGTTACAAGCCAGGATAGAGCCTCCTTGCAAGCCAAGGCCTCTGGCATAAAAGGTGAGAAACAGGTTGGTAGCCTTCCGTTCCGCGCGGCTATGAATGATCCATTTGGCGAGATTAGGACCACACCAAAGGATGCCTCCCCCGTAGCGTGACGGTAACCCGCGTCTACATAGCACCGTTGCCTGGCGTGAAGACCATGCTCCGATTCGTGCGGTGCAGGCAGCGTGAGACGGTGGTTGGCGAGGCGGAAGGAACTCATTGCCGCGGATGCTCTCCTCCACAGACCGGTGGGATGAGGTAAAGACTTCTCCCACACGGCTGAGTTGCGACTCTACTATAAGTGATAAAGAACCGCCACCAAGGTACCACTTTGTTCCTCTGTCAAAATTGCAAGCGCGGCTGTTAGCCAGGCAGGGAAACACGGTCAACGAATCTATTTTAGTAAGTTCGGATAATACTTTTATTTTTAATAAATTAAACTTTTTGCTTAAATTACTAGCTATGAGCTGAGTTTAATTAATATTAGTTCTAGAACATATACTCTTTTTTTTCTTTCTTTTTCTCATCGACCATAGGGTGCCCCTAATTATAGCTATTGAGTTTTTTTTTTTCCAATATTGTCCTCACTTTATTTAAAAAAAAAAATAATCAAGATGTCTCGTGTAAAAAGTTTAATACCAATGAATTTAAGCCCTAACATCGATCCCATTTCGCAGTTCTCCTCCTTATCCTACCTTAATTTGAGGAAGAAAACTGCGAATTTAGATAGATCGTAGGGCTTAAATCCCTTTATTCATGCTCAAATAGGGATCCTAATTTAAAAAGCACGAAAGTACCCTTAATAATTTCATATTTCGGCATGTCTTAAACGAATGGGTGACCGGCGTGATGAATTTTAGCACTAAAACAATAGTTGTGGATGAAAATTGGTATTAAAACAATAATCGTGGATGAAAATTGGTAGGAATTAAACATGTGGACCAAAACTGTCATTTTGCTAATACTCGTGGGACCAAAATTAGTATTTGCTCCAAGTAAAAATCTCTCTCGCTAACTTTCGCGAGTTTTCTCTTTAGCCATGTATGAGCTTTTCTAGGGTTTTATGTTTAATTTTCAAACATTGGTCCGTTTCAAATGGCAGTTCCCGATACATCGACCATTTGTGCGAATTTAACTTTAGCCGATGTTGATGATGATGACAACTCCATGCAGTTTCAGAATGTTAATGCTTCAGATGCAGTTGTGGACACATCGTATTATGCTATTGGAAGGCTTGTTACAGGCAAGGTTGTGAAATTTCAATTCTTCCAGGATACCTTTGATGGGGGTGAATATGCGTCAACTTCAACCCCGCCGGTTTCTAATTAGGTTTTATCATGAGGCAGATGTTAATCGTATCATCAATGATGTGCCATGGTCTTATGATCAGTCTCTGTTGGTTTTGCGACGCCTACAGTCGGATGAAGATCCTGAGACAGTGGAGTTATTTCACTGTGACTTCTGGATACAGATCCATAATCTCCCAGTTGGTTTCCGTTTGGATTCCGTTGTTTCAACTATATGTTCATTCCTTGGCATGCTGGTTGAATCTGATGACAGAAACTTTGATGGCTGTTTGCGAACATTCTACCGGGTGTGGGTAACTGTTGACATTTCCAAACCGTTGAAGAAACAGATGAAGTTAAAGAAGAATGATGGTGCGTGGGCGTTTGTTAACTTCCGATATGAGAGGTTGCCTACTTTTTGCTTTCTATGTGGGATTATTGGGCATGGTGACAAACTTTGCCCAAAAACACTCTAGGGTGTAAACCCAAACGCTGAGAAACCATACGGGGCATGGTTACGGGCTGGATCTCGTAGATTGGTTCCTATAGCGGATCAACGTTGGATCCAACCAGAATCCTCTAGTGAACGGAAGAAATGGACACCCCCAGGCACGGAGGATATGACCTCGAGCAGCACGAACTCCGCTGAGAGCAATGCAGATGTGAATGAAGGTCATAACAACAAAATGAAACAGCCCATGCATGCAGGCTCATCTATTGGGCATGAATATGGGATCCCTCAACAACATGTGATTATAGTGACTGATCATAAGCGAAGACGTATTGAGGATAATGCGTAGGGGGATCTTATACCTCTAGTTGGTATGGATTGTGAGACAACCTTGTCAAAAAACAGGGAAGTGGCTCTTGGAATTGCCGGGGGCTTGGCAACCCGACGGCAATTCGAGTCCTCGTGGATATTTTTCGCGATAAGAGGCCGAAGGTTATCTTTTTTTTTTTTTTTTTTTTGGAAACTTTTATTGACAAGAATAAGATGGAGCCAATTTGTGTGCAGTTAGGCTTCAAAAATATGTTTGTAGTTGACGCGCAAGGCCATTGACGTGGTCTAGCATTACTATGAGACGAGTGTGTTGATTTGGATATTACTGGCTACTCTCATAATCATATTGATTCGAAAATAAGACTTGATGTGGGCAGTCCACAGTGGAGGTTCACATGCTATTATGGCTATCCGGAAAGGTGGCGTCGTCGCGAAACCTGGAATAAGCTAAGAACTTTGGAATGTCTTAGTTTATTGTCGTGGGTTATTATTGGTGATTTTAATGATATACTTGATCAATCTGATAAAAGGGGGCGAGCTCCTCACCCTGATGAGTTGTTAACAGGGTTCTGGAATGTAGTGTGTGTGATTGTGGTTTACTTGATTTCTCTTTTTCTGGTCCACAATTTACATGGGAATGTCCTAGGGGCACGATTATATGCTAGAAGAGAAGCTGGATAGGATTCTGACTACAGAATCGTGGCTATCACTATTTGAAGGAGCACTGGTGCACTCATTTACAGTACCATACATCGATCATATCCCATTATTGTTCGTGCCGGTTCAGGTTTCGCAACATATGAGAATGAGGCGTTTCTGTTTTGAGAATGTATGGCTGAGAGAGGATCGTTTCAAGGAAATCATCATACACAGTTGGGATAGAACTGTTGGCTTAGATGTCATGCATAGAATCGAGGCATGTAGCAACGATATATAGAAATGGGGTAAAAACTACAACAGAGAGTTCCCACGCAGAATTGATATATGCAAAAATCGCCTAGAATGTCTCCATCCACGCAGAGATCTGAATGGGACGTAACAGTATCAAAATATAGAAAAAGAGCTCCTTTATCTTCTATAACATGTATTTTGGAAGCAACGAGCAACGAGCAGAGGCCAGAGATATGGATGATGTTTTGAAGTGTGTGTTGGGTAATAAGGTGGAAAAACCCCAAAATAATAATCTTACGGAAAGATTATTATTATATGGGAAAATAGAAAAAGATTGGGAAGGAAAAGGTGGAATATTTGGGTAGAGGTTAGCATGAGTTTGAACAAATTGTTTTTTTCCTTAAAACCTTATTTGCTATTGTTGAGTTTGTCTCATATATGGATTAGGAATATGAGTTTGTCTCATACTAGGAGTAGGAGTGAAACGGGTAGACCCTTTGTACAGGGATTAGATGCCTATAAATATATTGGTTGTATCCCTAAGGGGTTGCGTCACCACTATCACCATCACTATGAATGAGAGTATTGTTTCACTCCCGTGGATGTAGGCACTTTGCCGAACCACGTAAATCTTGCCTTCTTTACCTTTTTCTGCCATTGTTATTATTTTCTTGTTCCTGTTAATCTCAACAAATTGGTATCAGAGCACTGTTGAGATGGTCCGTTCAAGTATAAAATTCAAGGTGTCAAAGTTTGATGGTATAAGGAATTTTGGGTTATGGCGGTCTAGGGTAAAGGATTTGTTGGCATATCAGTGCCTTCTGAAAACCTTTGTAACACCCCCCAAACAAGACCTATATAAAAGCCTTAACACATGCAGATTAAACAACAAAACTAGCACAGCGGAAGATAAAACGAAACTGGATAAAAGAAATCCAACGGGGTGTCACGCCACGTCTACCAAACACGGTAAACGCTACGGCAAACAATCTGCAAGTGTATACATCTATCCCAAAACATCAGTCTAACTACATTGGCGCACAGGCCACAAAAGCAAGGATAAAGGTGCTAAGCTACCAGGCTCTAGACATCGCGCTCGTCTAAACATCACCTGAAAGATACAAAGATAAACATTGGGACGACGCCCGGTCAGCGAATAATGCTGGTAACCCACCAATACCGTTAAGTATCATAAATAGATAGATATAAGTCATAAAAACCATTTTCGAAACGGAGTACATATATATAAGTCAAAACCAAGATCAACTGTCAACACAAGACTCATCACTCTCAAGGATAACACGGGAACACATCCCAAACCACAAAGGTTAACCACACGCAAGGATAAAAACTCACCCAACGGCAACATATGCCAAAACAACACAAGCCCCTGTGACTACACACGTCACGAGAGAAGATCACACAACGCCGGCTTTACAAGCCCTCGCAACATCACCCATCACGAGTTGGTATGCCTTCCTTATGCCCTGTTCCAACCTTATGGCTACCCCCAACCTTGTACCTTCTTTCCAACCATTACCTCCAGGACCCCTGTACTTCTTAGTCCAACCTTATTCCCCCAGGACTGTCGTCCCCCACCAACAACCAACAACGAAAACCACCAATCACGGCAACACATGCCCGGATAACACATGTTATCCCCCAAAAACGTGGACCCATCACTCAGGCCACAACTCCATAATCACGTCACGGCCACCACGAGGACCGTTGCAATACCTTGGTGACTAGTGTCTCATACCACTAATTGTGCAATCTAGGTAGAGCCACACACGCACCACAACTCAACAAGAATCAAACAACAGATCACAACGAAGGTATGAAACATACTCAATCAAGGAACGGGTCACAGCCCAACGACAACAACGATGGATAACACAAGTTATCATCAACCAAACGGAAGGTACAAACAACACACACGCTAGCATTAAGATAACAAACTAGCATGCTTATCAACGGGGAAACTCAAGATAGTTCCGAGGAACACACAAGACAGCTCTTGGTCCAATGAAACACAATGTTGAATACTTAGCACGATTCAAGACACCAAAGTCCTACATGGATACCTACCATATAGTTCTAGACATACGAAACATCAAGAAGACACTCAAATAGTTCCACAAAAGAATAACGGGAAGCCAAAAGACCAAATACCGAGCCAAACAAATCACGGGGAACAAATCCTGAACGAACACCACCGTGTTCCCCGCGGGTGGACCCACGGGTAGTGCCCCACCCGTGGTCCCGCCCGCGGGAACACATCCCCACAGGCCTATGTACCCGCGGGTAGACCGGCGGGTGGTGCCCCGCCCGCCGTTCCGCCCGCTCGAACATCCCTGTTCCACAACAAATCCCTTCGGGGATTTTCTTCTCCAAACACAAATTCAAGTCCAAAACATGCCAAATCTCACCCAATACAACAAAATGACTTGAACCATGGAAAATGCCAAGCAATGGCACAAAGGAACCCTAAACACAAGCTCTAGATATGCAATATCACAAGACAAATGCATAAACCCTCACATTTCATAGCAAAACACAAATAGAATCCAAGAAATCACATATAGGTAAGCAAAATAGGTTTTGTAGAGCATGGGTTACCTCTTGAAGACCAAAAGACTTCACTTTACACCACAACAAGCTCTCCACAAGGCTTACTTTCCAAACCCACTTCAAGATTAAACCAAAAGATCATAAAGATCCTACCTTTAAGAAAAAGACAACTAAGATGGAACCAAAAACACAAGATGAACTTAGATCTTACCCTCCTAGATGCCCAAATAGGTGAAAGGTTGAATCTTGGAAGCAAATCTTGGAATCTTGACAAGGGTCTCAACTTGGCTTGGAGAATAAGCTACACTTCTTTTCTAGAGAGAAGGTAGAACTATTTTCTAAGAATTGTAGGGAATGAAATGAAGAAGTCTTCTAGGTTAGGTTACAATACTAACTCTTAGTGAAAAGACAAGAATACCCTTACTAACCCTTAGAAAGTGTAAGGAACAAGGGAACTCCCCTCAAAGCACAAGGTACAACACAACTTAAAGGTTGACTAGTCAAATTCTAGTCCTTGAGTATTAAAAATCAGGATTTTAGGAATTAATTCCTCAAATAAAATAGGATTAATTACTCAATTAATCCATGGATTGAATGTGGATTTTTGGGGTGTCACAACCTTGAGGGCGGAAAATCCAGCAAATCTGGAAGAGGCTGATTGGAAGGAGTTGAAAAAGCAGGAAGCTACGGACGTGGTACATGCTGATGACTCTTATTATAGTGAAGGTGATGTTCTAGCAGTTACTAGTAACAAGATCGAACATTGTTTGAACTTGTTGGGTGTTTCTAGCTGCTAGATGAGAAGGTGGTGAGGGGCGCTGTAGTGTTGGGCAGCGCGGATACCAGGAGGGGTCGTGGACCTGGTATCGGTATGGGCTTATATGGGCTTGGTATGGGCCAGTATGGCACTGGTATGGGTCGGGCTTGGCATGAGTCACGGCTGGTACGGGTTGGGCTTGTCATGAGACATGGACCTAGTATGGGCCGGGCTTGGCATGAGTCACGGCTGGTATGAGCGGACTGCTGGAGACGAAGCGGTTCATGAACATGCACTGGAAAACGTTTGATGCTGCGTGGTGCGTGTTGCTAACCAGTGGCAATTAATGGTTAGTGGAACATTGGGCAAGGCACACGGGTTTAGTGTGACTTTGCAGGGGCGCTATTGTGTTGGGGCAGCATGGATACCAGGAGGGACCTGGTATGAGCCGGATGCAGGAGGTCAGCTAAACGAGACAGTTAGCATGAGTCGCGGCTGGTATAACAGGTCGACGGCTGAGGGGCGAATGGCTTGGGACAAAGCTGTTCGTGTACATGCTGGAAAAAGTTTGATGCTGCGTGGTGCATATGGCTGGCTAGTTGGGATGAACATGGTTGTTCCTACCCATGTGTATATGTGAGATAAGTCTTTTTCTCCTAAGGGGCATAATTGTGAAGGTGGAGATGGTGAGATAAGTCTTTTCTCCTAAAGGACATATTTGCCAAGGTGGAGATAGTCTTTTCTCCTAAAGGGCATATATGTGAAGGTGGAGATGGTGAGATAAGTCTTTTCTCCTAAAGAGCATATTCGTCAAGGTGGAGATTTGTTGAGTTATCTTTTCTCCTAAAGAGCATATTCGCCAAGGTGGAGATTGTTGAGTTTGTCTCATATATGGATTAGGAATATGAGTTTGTCTCATACTAGGAGTAGGAGTGAAACAGGTAGACCCTTTGTACAGGGATTAGATGCCTATAAATATATTGGTTGTATCCCTAAGGGGTTGCGTCACCACTATCACCATCACTATGAATGAGAGTATTGTTTCACTCCCGTGGATGTAGGCACTTTGCCGAACCACATAAATCTTGCCTACTTTACCTTTTTCTGCCATTGTTATTGTTTTCTTGTTCCTGTTAATCTCAACAGCTACCTCTCACAAGTGCTAGGAGCGTTGTAGCCTAGGTTTCCCAGGATAAAACGTGCTACGATTCTTTGTTTAATCGCCCAAACAAAGAACCCGGCAAACAAAGCAAAGTATGAACACTGTTGGCTAAAGAAAGAGAGTAGAAGCAGAGTTTTGAGAAGCTAAAAAAAATTTATATAGGGCTGTTGGAGTGGTTGGAAAATGATACCGAAGTTTGGCATAACTTATGCCCGCAAGGCCGGCCTGCCAATTTCCGGACGACATTCGTGCCCGCGAGCTCGGGCTTAAATCAAGCCTTTCGATCTCGTTTCTAGTTGGAATTTGATTTGTACCACAAAATAGCCACTTACTATGCCATTTTATGTCATTTTAAGCTATTTTTTACAAAATTATCCCCAATTCACAATGCTACCTTATTAAATGTCATAAAGTGTAGGCTGTATGGAGCAAGCTAGAGTTGCCTACGATAACGCATGAATATGGTGATGTATCGGACTGGTTCAGTGTTTGCATGACAGTATGTAATCGGGAGTTATTATGTAAGATGACAATGGTGTGTTAGGGGTTGTGGAACAGCAGAAATGAATACGTGTGGAAGGGGATTACTTTTGCTATGGAAGCTATGATACACAGATCCATTTCTTTTTGGTATAGCTCGAAGAATGCTAGAGAATCCATGCAAGCAAGACAACATTAACTATGAAAATACTGCCACCTCTGAAGTTATAACGTGGAAGAAACAGCAGTAGGGAGGTTAAAGGTAAACATTGATGCTGCATTTGATTATGGGAGCAATACTATAGGAACGGGTTGGGTACTAAGGGATGCAGAGGGTATGTTTCTTGCTGCCAAAGGTATTAATGTGCAAGGTCATTTCAGTGTCGATGAAGCCGAGGTGTATTTTATTCGAGGGGCCCTTAGTTGGTTGAAGGATTTGGGCTTGGGAGATGCGGACGTGGAAACAAACTCTCAAAATGTGTTTCATGCTATTAACGCATCTTCTTTTAACTACAAAATACAACGTCATATTTTTATTTACAAAATACACGTTGCACCGTTACAGTGGACAGTACGTTTTAGTATATTTACAACGCCTTTGGTTAGAATGAGAAAATTAATGAAAAAAAGAAACGTAATGAAAAAGTTAAGAATAATAAATAGTTAACGGAATATTTCGTTATTAAATGTTGTACATAAATGAAAAAAAAAAAAAAGTAAAAAGTGAAAGATGGTACTTTTGGAAATTTTTTTTTTTTATCATTGTAAAATGAATAAATTAAAATTTACAAAGTATCAATTCACATTATTACACCAATATAATTTTTTTAGATTTCCATTATATTCTTATCAACATTGGCTATTGTTATTGTTATTGTTATTGTTATTGTTATTGTTATTGTTATTGTTATTATTATTATTATTATTATTATTATTATTATTATATAGTGGCGGAGCCATAATTCAAAATCAGTGGTGTCACTATACTAAGTTTAATATTACTCTCAATGATACATAAATATAAATATAAGTTACATTTATAAATAAATGTTTCCATTTTTACAATTGTTCACGACGCGTTTTCATACTTTAAAAGCGTTGTATAATGTTTTTCGTAATCAAGAAATCATTTATCAATACGCTAACTGTTATTCACTATATATATCTTCATTGCTTAAAAAGCTCTTTCAACACTTGTAGTCGCCATGAGAATATTAATTCTAATTTCACAAGAAAAAAAAAATTGAATATACACTCTTTTTTTTTTCTTTTTCTTTTTTTTTTTGTTTCTACTAGTTTTTCATAAAGGGAACTGCAACCTCTTGGATATTAAAAAATGCAAAGTTAGAACGCACATCAATGATATAAATCTAAAGTTGATTATCAAGTCTCAAAATACTTACAAGTAAATTTTCAAAGCGATAAAATTGAGTCATACCAATCAATTTTTCCTTATCAAAACTTGCAAATGAGTTAGTTGGATTGAGACATGCAACACAAAGAAAAAGAAAAGTTATTAAACTTTTTTATTATTATGTCTTGAGAATTAAAAATTTTCTATAATATTTATTGACCCCATTATATTTTATTTTAGAGGATCAATTTTAAGATTTCTCAAATTATATATATATATATATATATATATATATATATATATATATATATATTTTATATGTATGTATAGGCAATAAGCCAATAAACAACAAAATTTGTAAACCCACTGAAATGAAGGGAGCTTCGCCTCTGTGTGTGGGTTGCAGTGGGACGTAATGGTAGTAACAATGACATTTTGTTTTTGGTATAGTAGTCATTGATTGGGTGGACGGACCAAATTAAGGATGAACATGATATGACATGCATTTCTAAATACCAATTAACACGAGTTAATTACCAAAATGGTCCCCTATAGCGAAATTACCAATTTGGTCCTTGACTATTTTTTTTAACCAATTAAGTCCCTCAACTTTAAAAATTTTAACCAATTTGGTCCTCCGTTAGTTTGACCGTTAGTCAACCGTTAACTTGGGACCAAATTGGTAATTTCGCTATAGTCAAGGGACCATTTTGGTAATTACCTTTAGGGGTGGGCAATTCGGTTTAGTTTTCTCGAATCGAACCGTACCGAACCGAACTGAAGTAATATACCGAACAACCGAACGATATTGGATTCTTGTATATTGAACGGTTCGATAAAAAATGCGATCCGATCCGATTCGAATTGTTCAGTAAAAAATTGAACTGAATCGAATACCATCTGATTTAAAAAATATATTATAATAATAATAATAATAGTAATAATAAATAAATAAATAAATAAATCCAAGTCACTTACTGCTTGCTCTGTCGTTCAGCTCATATTCTCACGGGTATCTCTCGTAAATGTTTTATTTGATTTCTTTATGGTTTGTTATCAAAAGTTCTATATTATGTGTTATGATGTTTACATAGTCCATATCCAAAGTCTAATATATAACAAAATAGCAATCCAAAGTTCAAACGTTATTTGGTTCGGTTCAGTTTTTACCAAACAACTCAGTTCGGTTCGAGTTTTTACCAAACCGTTCGGTATACAAGAATCTATTACCGTTCGGTTGTTCGGTATATTACCGAATCTAACTAGTTTGGTACAGTTCGGTTCGAGAAAACTGAACCGAATTGCCGACCCTTAGAGTTAATTACCAAAATGGTCCCTTGACTATAGCGAATTACCAATTTGGTCCCAAGTTAACGGTTGACTAACGGTCAAACAAACGGAGGACCAAATTGGTTAAGATTTTTAAAGTTGAGGGACTTAATTGGTCAAAAAAAAATAGTCAAGGACCAAATTGGTAATTTCGCTATAGTCAAGGGACCATTTCGGTAATTAACTCCAATTAACACCGTATTCACAGGCCTTTAAGTGTTTCTCGTGCAGTTGTGCGGGTGATTAATATGCGCGAGTTTTGTACTTAATGTGCGTGAGTTTTGTGCTTAATGTACGTGAGATTTGTGTTTAATGTGCGTGAGTATGTAATGTTTAATGTGCGCGAGTTTTGTACGCGTGAGTCTTGTGCGTAATTTGCGTGAGTTTTGTGCTTAATGTGTGTGAGGGTGTACTTAATGTGAGTTGTGTGAGTTGTTGAAACTTTAAAGTGCATGAGTCGTGTGCTTAAAGTGCGTGAGTTTTGTACTTAATGTGCGTGAGTGTGTACTTAATGTGAGTTGTTTTTAAAACTTAAGGTGCGTGAGTGCTTGTGTTTAACATGCGTGAGGCTTGTGCTTAACATGCGTGAGACTTGTACTTAACATGCGTGAGGTTTGTGCTTAACATGCGTGAGGTTGTGTTCTGAAGATGTTTTGTTTGTGTGCTTAATGTACGTGTGTTGTGTACTTTAAGTGCGTCAGATTAATGCTTAACGTGCGTCCACCCGCACAATCGCACGGGAAGCCTCAAATGCACCTGATCTATTCCCTATGTGTGTATATATATATATATATATATATATATATATATATATATATATATATATATATATATATATATATATATATATATATATATATATATATATAATTTGGACAAAAATACCCCTACCGTTATAACTTTCGTTATCTTTTCTATTATTGTTACCATACACATGCATCCACCACATATTTTTCTTATATTCTTTAATGATAATCATATTTGTAGGCATTATATATTGGATTAATATAATAAATAAATTTTATTTCATATATATTTTAATTAGTAAGGGTTTTTTAGTTATTTTAAAAAATATAAATATTGGGCATATGTTTTTGCGCATCGCGCATAGAAAAGACTAGTGAGTGTGTGTGTGTGTGTGTGTGTGAGGATCAAGTGAAGACCTAACCTTAGATGAGGACGCCCGGACTAATCTAGATCATTAAATCAAAATAAAGCATGGCTGAGATTAAAATGAACAAATCACACGGATTAAGGAAACAAATCCCTTTAAAATATTAAAAAATATAAATTTATGGGTAAATAAGTCTTATTAGAATATGTGCATTACTATACAAACTATTGTGCATTTCTATATAGAGTGTTGTGCATCAATAAGTCTATAGTTGTGCATTCAAACACCACATAAAAATCGTACAGTGGACATCTCAATGTCCTATGATGCACTGAACTATGTGCACTAATGCATAACTCACCACCCTACGGTGCATAACTTACAACACAGGATTGCACAACCAACACACATGAATGCACAATCGTACTATCCAGGCATTTGTACATATACACGACCATCCAAATATAAGCAATATTATATTCGAAAGAACTAGCGAAAAAAAAAACCAAAAAAAAAAAAAAAAACGATTACATTGCATGGGCGAACACTCAATCAATGACAAAGAAATCGCGGCTCCAAATCGCAACGGTGGTGATCCAAAAAAAATAGGAAACCAATTAAGGCAAGGATTACACATGCGTTCACACTTAAAAAAAAAATAGAAAAAGACACTACTACCCAACTTTAACAAAAAAGACCAATCCATGTCATCTTAGGAAATCAAATCTGAGCCATCGAAATAAAAAAAAAAAAACAAAAAAAAAAAACAAAAACGAACGCACAAGATTAGTCATCACGTCATCACCTAAGAATGAGAGAGAGAGGATTGTTATCAAATGAGAACTACTACTATACCCCCGTGAGAACTAATCTCATCTAACCATATAAGATCAATGATTGAAAATTCTTAAACAAATGAAATGATATTTTTGTAATTACAATTGTGCATTTGGAAATACTTGTCTATGCAATTGGAAAATAATTGGCAATGAATTAGAAGAAAAGTTTTCAAATGCAAAATCAGTTATTCGTAAATGCACAATCAGGTATTACAAGGTGCACACAATCGTAATTATAGAAATGCTATCACATTTTTTTTGAAAAAATACTTTGACAATGCGCTTGGAAAATGTTTCCAGATGCACAATCAGTTATTCGTTAATGCACAATCATACATTACAAGATGCACAATGGGGATAGTTCGTAGTTCTCACAGGAGGGGTTTCTCATGGGATCCTATCTCTATATACAGGGGTGGGTTCAAATGAGAATAACCCCCTGTTGTAAAAAATGAAAATTGATTTCAACCGCCAATCGAGATTCATCAATGGTTATAGATGTTAGTAAAAAAAATATTCTATCAATTTTATAATTATTACAAACTTTTAAATACAACTTATAATATTTATAAAGTTGACCTCTCATTTTTCTATCATTTTTAACAATCCTCACCCATTGATCTACCTAAATAAATGATGAGATTCGTCATCACTCTTTACATGCAAACATATTCTCATTCGACTTGTTATGACTAATTATATCTTATCTATTAGATTAGAAGACGTCATAAGATTGGCCAAACAGCATTTTCTTAAATAAAAAAATAAAAAAATAAAAAATAAAAAAAAGATTAGTCAAGAGATGATTTGTCTTTGGCTTTAGAAGTTTTAGTTTGAAGTTTCTTTGATTTTTTTTTATGGGCACAATTATTTTATAAATGAAGATTGTATAATCTAAATTAGTCTTTTCCATTGCAAATAATTTTAAAAAAAAAATTGTAAAACCTTTTTACAAATCTTTTGTAGAATAGGTCTGCATTTGTCTTGACACTATGCTTGATTGAAAACCATCAAAATTTTGTTGTTTGTCTTTTTTTTTTTTTTTTTTTTTTTTTTTTTTTTTTTTTTTAAATTTTTTATGAGCCCCGTTCCAATCCCAGAATACAATGGATTACGATGCTAGAGACTCTTTATATTACATAATTCAAATTTATTAAAAAGTTAAATTATATTTATATTAATGCAAACACACATAGTTTTCTAAGTGAAATAATTGCTACTTAAATGCCTTTCAAAGCTTCATTTCCCCCAACTCTACATTTTGATAATTAATTTCTTATTCACACATTATCCATTTTGAGTGTATAATATATCAAATTAAACCTCGTTCTCACTTCGAAGAATCCAAATTTATTTTGACCCGACCCAAAATAGAAGTAGACCACACTCAAAACATGGCTTAAAATAACCATTTAAATGTAATTTTTAAGTAATTTTTTTTCCAACATGATATAGGTCAAATGTTTAAGGTTTAGACTTTCTTACAAAAGAAAAGATACAGTATATTGTATTCCCACCACTAGTCGATATTCTGATCTTACAGTTGTATTAATCATTAGCTTCTTTTTTTTTTTTTTTTTTTTTTTTTTTGAGTGCTACTGACTCTATTAATCATTAGCTTATTACTTGTCCTAAATTGTTGAGTTGGCTAGAGGTAATTTATAGGAATAATACATTTTATACTATTTTCACTTTTCTTGCTTTATTATTATTATTGTTGTTGTTGTTGTTGTTGTTATTATTATTATTATTTGAAACACTATTTTTTTTTTTTGGGACAGAGGGAGGGAAGAACCCAACGAACTAGAGACTCGTCACAAGCAAGCCTTATCATACAACAAAAACTCCAAGACACAAACTGGGGCCGCATTAAACTCCATCCAGGCGCAGCCGTTCGAGATGGTTTCTTTCGCAAGGTGGTTCGCAACGGAGTTGTTTTCTCTTGGGGTGAACTTGTAACACCCTACTTTTCTATAATCTAAATTCCAAATACTTTAACTTAAACAAGATAGATAAGATTAAATAACTTAAAAACCAACTAATCCAAAAGATACGGGTGTCACCGCCACAGTCACCACTCATGGTGACTACACAGGCTACAAAAGGATAACTAACTAGAGTCAAGCTCATCAAAACAACATTAAAAACTAGGGGAACAAACCCTGGTGTCCAAGCACCAACAAAAGGATCAGTCAACATCATCTAAACATCAAAAGTCCAAAGTAGAATCTAATCTAGAATCTACCATCTCATAACTACGTGCTAATCTAACTCGTGTGCTCTCAGACACTGGGCCTACCTGAAAGGAGTTATAAAAACAAGTAGGAAAATAAACCCGTTAGCAAATTAATGCTAAGTATAAACTATAAAGTTATTCAACCCGATAAAGTACTATATATATAGATTTGGAAAACATTTGGCATTCACAAGTAATCTCAAGTATGCATATAATCACTTACAACACTCAGTCAACAATCTAAATACATACTCATAAACATCTCTATATGCTTGCAACCCATACATCATATAAACAGGCTTTTCTCAAGTACTCATCTTAAACACATTCTCATGCTTTGAACATATATCTCTAAACATAGCTCAATACGCAAACTCATGCTCAAACTGATAGATAAAGAGATACTTAAAACTCAACAAGCAAGCTCATGCTATCATGCCAACTCATAAGCAACAACTAGGTATTGTACTTCTCATCATACTCTAAATGCAAGTCATGCAACAAGAAATGTCATGATGCTATAAGTATGTATGTATATATATATATATATATATATATATATATATATATATATATATATATATATATATACACTCTCGCTCTTATAGACTCGCTTTTCTCTTCTTTCTCTTGAGTCTCTTGATTCGTTTTTCTCTTCTTTACTCTCTTGCTTTCTTTCTGTACTCGTGGGCGAGGTAGGAACTTCACGAATCGTGAACGAACCTATCCGGGCTCGGCACTAGCTGGCCTAATACTCATCTCGCCCACAGAACCACTCTCTTGGTTCTTATCTCAATCTCTGTAGAATCAGGTATCGTACTTGTCAGTGTGCACATCCCCTAACCAGGATTCCAAGCCCGGCGGGTAGTATCGAACCTAGTAACCCGGAAATATCGACCAAGTTACTTCATAAAATCTGTCGGTCCTCTCTGACAGTTTCTTTCCTTTCTCAAACTTTCTTTCTTTCTCTTTTCTTCCAAAAGGACATAGTCCCAACGGGCCTCCAAAACTCTATTTTCCTCACAATAGATAGCATATAGATATATCTTATGCAACTTGTTTCTCATGCAACAAACTTTAACTTATGCAAGCCTTGCTATGCACATTAATCTCAACAACTTCTCTCTCACGTTTTGGAAATCAAATATCATGCAATCTTCTCAATGTAAATAGATAGTGATTTTCCAAAATAGATATAGGTTTCTGAAATAGATCTTAGGCTTTACTTAGAGCCATTTATGCACTTTAAACCTTTAAATATGCTAACATGCTCTTTACTGAAAAAAAAAAATATGCTTTAATTCTCATTCACTGTGAAACAAGGAAATAAGCATTGCTTTATACTAAAATCTCAACACTTAGCAAATCTTCTCAATAAATACTATCAAGTATTTAGACATGCTTCTCAAATCAAATAACAATACTCAAATGCTATAAGTTTCATTCATGAACTCAGTTCACAGACAACAACAACAACAGAGTATTCATTTCCCACATTTCTATCTGTAATCAGGGTTGTAAAAATCGGTCTAGGCGTCCGCCTAGGCCCCGCCTAGGCGCTAGGCGCTTATAGACCGTGGCGATTTCCCCCCTAGGCGCCCGCCTAGGTTACCGGCCGCCTAGTGTCTAAGTTAGTCGAGTTAACTCGTCCATTTCGGTTGAGTTAACCCGATTGGCTCGGCCTATTTTTTTATTATATATATATATATATATATATATATATATATTTATATATATATGTGTGTGTGTGTGTGCGCGCGCATACATATATATAATATGACATATATACACTCATAGACTAGTTTGATACTTTGAATCTTTGGATGATTGAAGTATTTGAGTATTTCATATTTGAGTATTTTTAATTTTTAATATTGTTTTAGTATTTTTTTTTTTTTTGAAAACTATTGTTTTGATGTTATGACTTATGAATTATCATTAATTCATTTATTTGGATGTGTTATTTGATTAAATGTTAAAAACAACCTCATTAAAATTGTCAAACTGCAAGTCTACCACTGATTGTTAGCGCCCGCCTAGATTCCGCCTAGGCGCCGCCTAGACCGCCTAGGCGCTAGGCGCTGTCCGAGCGCCCGACTAGCGCCTAGCGCCTACTGCAACCATGTCTGTAATACATGCTTTCTAACTCCAAATCAAACGAAACTAACTTTTACTAGTGTGCCGTAACGAGCTCGAGTGTCCGAGCCTCAAGGGCCCACGAGTCCTGGTCCGAACGACACGTAGCTGAGCCACAGAGGGCCCGGCCAGAACCATCTTTTGGCTTGGCGGAGCTTGGTGACAGGGCTTGTGAAGCCCCGCCGCTTGGCTCCGCCAAGCAGCGGCCCTTGGCAACGGATCCAGCTGGGATCCGTTGCCTTTGCCCACTCCTCTACGGAACTAGCCAACGGACCACGCCTAGGTCCGTTGGGTTTACTAGTGCACCATCTGTGTGCACCAAACCCCTTCTTCTTCACCTGTAGCCTTTTCAGATCAACAAAAACACTTCCAAACCTCAATAAACCAATCATAGATCATCAACAACACACAAATAGCTCAACAACAAACATTATCTAGCATTTCTAAACATCTATTTCACATTTCTAGCATTTAACAGAGCCAAAAATCTAGTTTGGGAGTCATGGTTTATACCTTGAGCTTCTTCTTCTTCTTGTGTGGATCCCTCTTTCCTCTCTACTTAGCTACTACCTCCTTCACCACCTAAACTCCCCAAACAATCAACACAAACAAAGCTTAAGGAAGCAACTCAGAGATTGAAGGCAAAGGATGGAAAACTAGAAGGAAATATGAAATGAATGGATGAGGTGAAAGCTTGGAATTCTTACTGTGTTTCTTCTTTCTCCTTGGCAGACTTAGAGAGTGGAGAGGCAAATGAAAGGGATCAGGAAGCTCAATGGAATAGTGAGGAATAAATAGGGTTCAAAACCCTAGGTAGAACTCAAATGATTGGTTGAGGGTAAGGAAGTAATTTGGCTTGCTTCTAAAATATCATACAAAGCTTATAGAAGTATCAAGGTTCACCTTGTATCATGGACCAAGGTCTCAAAAATGATTTTAAACAACTTGGGGTCAAAAATAGATTTTTTTGAAAATAGTTTCTAGTTAAAACACTTGGTTCAGGTTTCACAGGTTCCTCTCAGGTTTCACTCAGATTGACTTTTTGGGTCAAAACTTGGTACATAAATGTACCCGAAACTTGGGATTTTCGAAATAGGGTAAATCTTGGTGTTGAATTTATTTAAAAATTTGATTTAAAAATTTTTAATTCATACACCATTTTTGAAATAAAATTTTTGGAAGAGTGAAAATAACTATTTTGAAATTTTATAAAATAGAATTTGAAAAAATTATTTTTGGGTTGTTACAGAACTTGATCTCAACTCTCAACTCTTTGAGCATCCAATCTTTGCATTCTTCCACGATCTTCGCACAGGGACCCAGGGGGGGACGACCCTTTGTTATCCAGTCCAAACCCTGCAAGGAGTCGGGGTGCAGGTAGAGCTTCTTGACGCCAGCATCCCAAGCCCATTTGAGACCGACCAGAATAGCCCATAGCTCTTTCCGTTGCGTGGTTCGTCCTCGTGATGCTGCTAAACTCACTTATCCATTCGCCATTGTGGCTTCTCAGCACGCCTCCACAACCCGTCAGCCTGTTCGGGGATATAAATGACACATCCGTGTGGAGAATGCACCAGTCCTCATCCGGTGTCACAGTCTGCGTGGTGACTATTTTTAAAGAACCAGGCGTTCTCTTCCTAGCAAACACTCTCTTAGCCTCTTTGTACTGATCTTGTATCCAGCTGATCTTCCTCTTCCAATCCCAGGTTTCCTCACCGAATGCTTTGTTGCACCGCCATCTCCATAACCACCATGTCGTATATGCAAAAAGCTCCCCCCATCCTTCCACCTTTTTTCCATTACACCCTGCCACATTACTAGTTAGCCATCGATCAAAATTCAAAGTAAAGAAATTAGAATAGGCCCCGTGGGGTAGGAGCACTTCCCAAATAACATCCACTTCCTTGCATTAGCGAACACAGTCGTCGGCATCCTCCTCCAGATTGTCACAATTCGGGCAGCGCGAGTCGGTGGTGAATCCTCTCCTTCTTCGCTCCATGTTGGTCATGAGTCGCTTATGCTTAAGCGTCCAGATGAACGTGCTTATTTTGTTTGGAAATTTTTAGTTTCCAAATATCCTTCCACCCTGCAGTTGGCGTTCCATGATAGGAGTCAGTTGCAATCCTGTAAGCTGAGGACACGGTGAACCTGCCATTGGTTTCACCCTTCCAGTAGAAATCATCAGCATCCAGAGTGTCGTTGATACTGCAAGATAGACTGAAATTGCACCGTGACACTTGAAATATAAAAGCTATGTATTTTATTTGTTAATTAGGTTATGCAGTAGTTACGTTCATTAATTAAACTTGTTTAAGCAAATGTAAATAATGAAAGTTAAACGCATAAAGAATGTAAAGCATAAAGTAAATTAAAAACACAAAGAAATGTTACGCAGTTCGGAGCTCCTTCTCCTACGTCTACGGGGCAACCCACGTCTGCCCAATCCACTATAGATGTTCTCCAAAAGGAGTATTACAAGAGGTAAATACAGATGGCCTCCAGCCTTTACCACTACCACTCTTTCTAACACCTATCCAGGATTGACACACGAATACCCGAACAATCTTCACAAGATGCTTCAGCAGTACCACGTACTGATCATGCAGTACAATATAAATATTCTTACGAATTAAATCAGAAATTACATTCAAAATATAAATTGCTTTGTAAAATCAAGAGAGCTCTAGCAGTGTATAATTCTCAAAGTTGGGCAAATGCTTCCTTCGAACCGTGTGAATTTATAGCACTTCTTGAACCATTAGTTAGGATCCTTAGTAATAGCTTTTTCCTTAGCCACCACTTGTTCAAATGAATCACCGCCACTTATTCTTGTTAGAATAAACCACTGCCTTTCCTTGTTAGAATAAACCACTGCCACACATTTTATTTCTTTGACATCTTCACACGCTGACTTCATACTCCAAGGCACAACATTCATATATTTATATCACATGGTCCAAAAATATAATTAACTTTAACAACTCTAATTAATTAAAAACAATAAATTAAAACTATTTACTAAATAAAATAGCCAATAACTTAATGTGTAAATTATTTTACACTTACAATCTCCCCCTTTGGCATTTTATTTGGTAAAACTCAAGTATCAAATACTTTGGGCAAAATTGAAAGTATAATCAATTTAATTTTTATTAAGAGCCCTTAGTATAGGTACTGAACAAGACACAAAGATATAAAACCAAAAATAACAAATTAAGTTCTTTTTGGACCATTTGTGAATAAAGTACCTGATTGGAATTCTTCAAGTCTTGGATCACACACAGAAGCATTGAATTCCTAGCATACCACATCATATAATAACTTGTTCATGTGAGAGTAGCATAACCCGAAACATCCATTCAACTTGTTTAGATGCACCAAACAAAACTACTACTCCCCCTAACACATATAATTCTATTATTTCCATAATGAAATCCAAAAAACAACCAAACAAATGTAACCACTGCCAAACTACCAAATATTTCATCATAGTCCTTACTAAAAATTCCATACTGATCCAATACGTCCAAAAGATACCATAATAATCCAAAAGATTCCAAAATCTCCAAAAGTTACCATAATACTCCGTAATACTCCCCCTTACTCCAAAACTCCCCCCTTTTGCCAAATAAATGACAAAGGAAGGTGAACATCATAATAGTGGATTAGATTTACCGTGCAGACGGGGTGCCCGAAACTGAGCCGTTATCAGCATCATCAGTATCAGATATCATACACCAAGAAGACAATCCAAGAAGAATCCAATACTCTCAGAAATTGTACCGCAAATAAAGCCTTATAAGCAATCCCATCCAAAATATTCTTCAGAAATAATCTCATCAAGTAGATAATCCAAGAAGAATTCAAATAAGGTGATGATTATAAAATGAGACCCCAGAGATTATGATAAGCCAAATAAAACGATAACCCAACGAGATAATCCAAAACTGATAGAGTCTAGTAAGAAAATCCATGTATACCCAAGAAATCCAATATAACCGAAAATACCCAATAAATACACAAATTGAATTTGTTCATACGAGATTAAGAAGAACTCCCCCTCAAAATGTACATCGTGATTGTTTCCTTGTTTCCTTTACCAAGAATTTCACATTAGCTTGAAGCTGTAATTGAGACTCCATAATAAGTTATTTGCTTTGTTTGAACCTGCAGAAGAAAGAAAAAAAAAAAACGAGAGCCCTAGAGCCATGCACACGCAACTTGCAAACAACTCAGCAAAACATATTTAAAAGAAATTCAGGAATTTTCAATTCTCAATTCGAGTCAAACAAATTATCAAATAAAACAATAAGCACATTCATGTAAAGCAAGCCAAAGATTCAAAATAAATCAAATTCAGACACACAGACATATGAACCAAATTTAGGCACAGATTCAGGCCAGATATCACGGAAAACACACAAATAAACAATTGAAGCACAGATAGCGCAGGAAACACATGAATAAACACAAATACGGTCATGACCGGACTAAACACATAACACATAACACAGAGCAAGATTACAGATAACACTTTTATGGAGAAGCAGGTAAATCAATAGGTACATTCACGTAAACACATAGCTACGAATATCTACTTGCAGCAAATTTACCATTCAAGCAACCTTATAGATATCCAATTTTTAGCACAAGAAACACCAACAAAAAGGCATAATCAAAGGATCAAAGGCAGCCAAAACAACGTAGATAGGACATTCAGTGAACACACAGAAAAGGATAATTCATTCACACAATAATATCAAGAAAAGGTCATCTTAGGCACATTTTAAGGAGCAGATACTTAAAACATAAATGACATATAGGAGTAGCAAAAAAAAATCAGGTAAAAAGATAAGAAAAAAAATAAGATTCATAGACTAGGTATTGAAGTAATACCAACTAAAAGAGAAGAGATAGAGGTACCAATATCTTGAGTGTTTTGAAGCATTTAAAGAAGCGAGATTTTTTTTTTTCCCGTTAATCTTCATCCTCCATATCAATTTTCCCATCGTGTTTTGTATCAGCTACCTCGGATGACTTGTCAATGATACTCTTAATAACATGCAGGAGGCAATCGGTACCTGAACAGATGAAATAGACACAAAGAACGCAGACACAGATACAGAAGTGGGAGCATATTTAGGTATTGACACAATTTGGGATGTGTGTGGATCTGAAAAGAGATATGTATACATATAGTGACACATTCCTCATGGAAAAAGCAGTACACATATGTTCAAATAAAGTGCAGGAGGTACTGAGCCAGACAAATTTGAAATAAGGACATTGTGTGAGGTATCCAAAATAACGACGGATTAGAGAAGAAAACACTTAAAAAATTTGGATATAGATGTAGGAAAACAAATGCAGTATTAAAGATTAAAAAATAGGCAGAGAAACCCTAGATTTTATTTTATTTTATTTTATTTTATAATTTTAATAAAATTAAGAGAGTGACATGGGCAGTGTCGGGCAGGAGTGGCGGTGCAACAATAGTAGCCGGTGGCTTCGTAGTCTGCGGCATCTCCGGTGATGGTGGTGACAGATGGTGACTGCAGGCATTGGCGTTGATGACCGGCTGGACACGTTGATTGCAACTTCAGGCGATGAGGCATGGCTGGGTCGCGATGCATTTTTGGGGAAAAAAAAAATCCCCCCCCTTTTTTTTTTTTTTTATATCATAGGAAAAATATGTAAAAAAAAATTGGAACAAGAATTTTGGTAGGTAAAGAAATATTTTAAAAGATTAGAAATTGAATTCTTGAAGGATTAAAAAAGCTTTTGTATAATTTAAGATATAATAAACCTGTTCCTGAAACATTAGCAAATGTTATAAGATAAAATAATTAAAATAAAAGGTAAATTGACTTACCTGTTACTCTTATTTGGAATCCTTAATCAGCATGTTTGCCAATTATTTTGTCATCCTTGAGATGTTATTGGAATTGATTGAGATACGAAGTCAGTTTTCCTAACCCAAATTTGTTTTGTAAAAGGCCGGATGTTCTTTTGCCTGAACTTCTCAGTTCTTTGATCCTTGTAGAAGTAGTAGCATTCGGGTCTGGTATGACCGCGTAACCTGCAATAGTGACAAACAGGATTATATAGTTTATAATGCATCTTATTTGCGCTTACTTTACCATAGGGGCGTTTCATAGTGCTGGATTCAGGGATGTCGTCTGGATCAGGTCCGGATGCTTTGACAAATACAGTCTGATCTTTGGAGTTACTTCCAGTGAAGCCCAAACCAAATTTTGCAGAAGTTTTCCTGCCGGAATCAAGAATCTTATCGAGTGTTGAAGTGGTATCCATCATTTGGATTTGTTGTTTGTAGGTGCTGAGCTCCTGTTTCAAATTCTGAACTTCTTGTTGGAATTTTGCTTCTCGGTCAGCTGCTTCCTTAAGAAGTACATTTCTGGTTTGTACTTCGTTTTGAAGTCTTTCCTCTCGACCTGCTGCTTCTTTAAGCAAAACATTCCTATCAGCTACTTGATTTTGATATACTTTATTTGCATTTGTTACAATCTCTATTTCACTAGCTAGCTTGCAGTTCATTTTTCTTAAAGCTTCCCATTTGGGATACAACTTATTAAATTTAGCTTCAAAAGATAAAGCATTTTGTTCCACATCTTCTGCAGAGACATAGTCACCACATTCTGAGTCTTCAACAGGTTCTGAACTGTCAATAAATCGTGCCGTAAATGCAACAAAATTACCCGAAATTTCCTCGACATCTGACCCAGTTGGTTCAACGTCGGGCTCGTCATCGCTCCAGGTAATGGCTGACATAGACTTTTTGCGTCGAAGATAGGTGGCGCACTCAGCTTGTACATGTCCAAATCCCTCGCATTCATAACACTTGATGCCTTTGTTGTTGGACCTTTCTTTGGACTGCCCTGGACGTGAGACAGACTGTTTGGCGTTTGGTGCCCCTGTACTAGGTGCAGTCTTGAATGACGTTGCTCCCTTTTGTGAATTTCTGTTGTGTGTGTTTTTGGATACCTGTTTCAAAATTTTGGAAAACTGTTTAGTTAAGAACGCAACTGTATCATCACTAGTTTCATCTGAATCGGATACAACATTACTTTCTTCAGCGGCAAAAGCTATATTTTTTTGTTTTTTCGTTTTTGTGTGATCAGTTAAAATCTCCATTTCATATGTTTTAAGATTTCCCATTAGCTGAGTAACAGATTTATTCTCCCAGCCATCATGTTCTTGGATGGCTGTGACTTTCATTCGAAACCTGGGTGGTAGAGATCTCAGTATTTTCTTAACAAGTTTTGCCTGCGAGAATGGTTCACCAAGGACTATTGCGCGATTCGCCAGTTCCTGTACACGTGTGTGAAAGTCGATGATCGTCTCGTCCTCATTCATGCGCAGTTCTTCGAATTCTGACTGGACCAGTTGCAGCTTTGACTGTTTTACCGATGTAGTTCCTTCGTATGTAGACTCAAGAGCCTCCCAAGCACCTTTAGCCGAAGGAATACCTGCAACAATTGAAAACTGGCTTTCATGCATAAGAGAATAAATTGTGTCTAAAGCCTTATCATTGTTTCCTGCATTGGTTATCTCTGTTTGAGTCCACTCAATCTCTGGCTTAGTGACTTCTGTTCCATCAGTGCTGGAACTGGGTTTAGTGGGATGTGTCCAACCTGACACCACAGACCGTCATACGGCTTCACCTTTAGCTTTTAGATGCGTACGGGTGCGAGCCTTCCAATATGCGTAGTTATCGCCGGTCAACTGGGGAAGGACTTTAGTTCGCTCCATTCTGTAACACTTAACACCCCGTGAGATCAAACAAATAAGTAATAAACAGATAAATAATAAAAGCCGCTGAAGATATGAATTCAAGAGGCACGGAATCGCCAGATCGATAGACTAATAAATTAAGTCTACAGGCTCTGATACCAATTGAAATTGCACCGTGACACTTGAAATATAAAAGCTATGTATTTTACTTGTTAATTAGGTTATGCAGTAGTTACGTTCATTAATTAAACTTGTTTAAGCAAATGTAAATAATGAAAGTTAAACGCATAAAGAATGTAAAGCATAAAGTAAATTAAAAACACAAAGAAATGTTACGCAGTTCGGAGCTCCTTCTCCTACGTCTACGGGGCAACCCACGTCTGCCCAATCCACTATAGATGTTCTCCAAAAGGAGTATTACAAGAGGTAAATACAGATGGCCTCCAGCCTTTACCACTACCACTCTTTCTAACACCTATCCAGGATTGACACACGAATACCCGAACAATCTTCACAAGATGCTTCAGCAGTACCACGTACTGATCATGCAGTACAATATAAATATTCTTACGAATTAAATCAGAAATTACATTCAAAATATAAATTGCTTTGTAAAATCAAGAGAGCTCTAGCAGTGTATAATTCTCAAAGTTGGGCAAATGCTTCCTTCGAACCGTGTGAATTTATAGCACTTCTTGAACCATTAGTTAGAATCCTTAGTAATAGCTTTTTCCTTAGCCACCACTTGTTCAAATGAATCACCACCACTTATTCTTGTTAGAATAAACCACTGCCTTTCCTTGTTAGAATAAACCACTGCCACACATTTTATTTCTTTGACATCTTCACACGCTGACTTCATACTCCAAGGCACAACATTCATATATTTATATCACATGGTCCAAAAATATAATTAACTTTAACAACTCTAATTAATTAAAAACAATAAATTAAAACTATTTACTAAATAAAATAGCCAATAACTTAATGTGTAAATTATTTTACACTTACAATTAGTCTCATCATTCACGCTTATGTTAGAAATAAATATACAATCATACTACATGTAATGATCTAACCTCATAGCGGAAGTCAATAAGATCAAGCACCTCCAACCATAGTTGTCATCTCTATAGCATTACTTCAAGAATTGTAAGGAACTTTAGAGTTTTGTCTACCACTTTGTCTCCTATGCAACTAGATGGTGTAGTATCAATTAGTAGGAGCAGTGGGAGGACCATACTTATAAAGTCTACGTGCCATCATTATAGGCTAAGTAACGGAAACCGTTACTTCCGCTTCAAGCAACAACGTAATGGCCATAAATGGCCTATTAACTTGCACCACTTAATAACTAGTGTTATTACAATGAAAATATTACATTCTCCCACTTGGTGCTAGTATTAACTCAAAGAAACAAAAACATGAATCATAGAGATAGTTCCTCTTAATTAGAGTAGTATCCACTTATGATTACAATGTAACTTGTTCTTTAAGTACTTTATGTGGTAATAAAACTTAATGAATAAACCTTATGTTCATTCTTGATTATAATTAGTTATCAAAAATTAATTATTGCCGCAATGGCTAAATTTGGCCTAATAAACTTACACCACTTGATTTGTACAACATTAATGGAAAATGTTACAATTTTCCATTTGGTGCAAGTATTGGCACAACCTTTGTTGAAGATCAAAAACATGAATCATAGTGGTATGTTATCTAAATTAAAGTGTGAGTAATACCATCTATGCATCACATGCATTTTGATTCCCAACTCAGGTTCTTTATGAATAAACCCTATGTTTATTCTTGGTCCAACCTTATGGATGTTTCTCAAATAATTATGCGCATAACCATAGGAGAAACCATCCAAATTACATAGAAGTGACAACATAAATGTATGTACAATATAGTCACATAATAAGTTCCATGTACCATGTATGATCCCTAAACTTCTTATAAGAATGCTTTAAGTAGGGATCCACAGCTACTTTTAACAAAATGTTAATATATTGCATGACTAACTCATTGTCTTTAATATTATAGCAGCTAATTAAGTTTTCAGAGTTGACACATCTGCCACTCCCACTCTCATTAATCTTAGCTAAAGACAGTAATTGAGTAGTCCATATTCCAACGACTTAGATAACAAATTCATGATTCTAAGCCCACAAACGGAACTTTAGACATACACCTTATAAATAATCTCCAAATAAAAAAAATAAAAAATAAAAAAAAGGAAACCCAACTTTCATGCCAGAGAGCAATACCGAGGATTTATTATGTAACTTTATGAAACAACACAAATTTTGTATCATCATAGCAAAAAAATCCTTAAGATTCATCTATATGAACCAACATCATGAGTCTTTATTTGCTTTGTCTCAACATTGAATTTTTTAGCCTTTTAAAATCTTAATGGCCCAGGATCAATTTGATGAGACGAAAGATTCCAATAAATGCTAAAGAATTCAACTCGTGATAGTTCACCATAAACTTAATGCCATTGTTATAATAAAAACTATTAATGTTGTTACAACATTTTTTGAAATATGTTGCACAACTTGTAGTTCAACAATTTGAACTATTGATTTTATAATAGCAAGGAAAAGTGTCTTATCTTTGAAGTGGAGCAATCTAAGTAGGACATCTTTAATGATCTTTCCAAATGATCACTCCCACTGATCAAGCGGGGTATCTTATTGACCTTTTCAAATGATCACTCCAGTGATCAAATCATTACTCCCACTAATAAAGTTATTCTTGAGCATAAATGATATACACAGTAATGATCCTCAAGTCCAACTAATATAACAAGGACTATATAATTCCCCACCATAGTTGGACATGCTAAATATGTACATGTAACAAACACAATTTCCAACCTAACAGAGTAGTTCAAGTGGCAAATAAACTTTCTTTGGGGGGGGGGGGGGGGGGGGGGATTTTGAGATAACCCGGGTTCAACATCAGAATGCCTCAAAAGTTTATCCGCTACCAATGCCTTAATCATTGGAGAAAGTGCATCATGCGTGGATTCAGCTGGTGACTGCTCCACTTTTGTGAAGAAAGACTCAGCTTCCTTAAGCCCATGAAAATTAAAAAAAAAAATTAAAGAATAACAGTGAATAATAAGAGTGCCATTTAGATTGTTCACAAATTTAATATCTATATCTAAATTAAATACAGATCACATCATTTAGTTACTGAAATATTGAAGAATCAAATATGATACTATACTTGATGCATTCAAGAGCATTATTCTGATATGTACTATGCTGAATGTGTACCAATAGATTTCTGTGTTTCCACTATATTGCATGTGGAAATGAAGGCAGATGAGCAAAAACAGCACCATCCCTTACAGATAATTAGGATTAAAACATATGATACTATCATAAATTTGTTACAATTCGATCCCAATTTCTAATCTAAAGTATCTCTCGAACTGCCATTAAGTACAGAAGAAATGTAACTGCATATTTTTGTCTCTTAATCTTTTATTTTTTAATTTTATTTGGAACCGCATTGGTAATATAATTGCCCCAAAAAGCACCAAAACTTGACTATGTGAAACCCACAGTTAAGAACAAACCTGATCATCACGGAAAATCCATAATTAAGAACCTATAATGTATATAATTGCCCCAAAAAGCACCAAAACTTGACTATGTGAAACCCACAGTTAAGAACAAACCTGATCATCACGGAAAATCCATAGTTAAGAACCCATAATGTAAAAGAACTGTGACAACCCAAAAATAATTTTTCTAAATTCCATTTTATAAATTTCAAAATAGTCATTTACACTCTTCCAAAATTTTATTTCGGAAACGGTGTTTGAATTAAATATTTTGAACCGAGTTTTTGAATAAATTCAACACCGAGATTTATTCCATTTTGAAAATCCTAAATTTTGGGTACATTTGTGTACCAAGTTTTGACCCGAAAAGTCAATCTGAGTGAAATCGGAAAGGAACCTGTGAAACCTGAACCAAGTGTTTTAACTAAAAGACATTTTTAGAAAATCTATTTTTTACTCCAAGTTATCCAAAATTCACTTTTAGTCTAGGATCCATGATGCAACGTGGACCATGAGCATTCTACACCTTGTTTGATATTTCTAGAAAACAAGCCAAATTACTATTTTGCCCTCCACCAATCATTGGTGATCAACCTAGGTTTTGCACCCTATATATTCATCACTTTTCACCTTGTTTCTTGATCTCTTCTTTGCCTCTCCATCCCCCGAGCTCTCTGTAGAAGGAGGAAGAATAACACAGTAAGGTTTTCTAGCATTCAATCTCATCCATTCATTCCTTTTCCTTCTAGTGTTCTATCTGTTGTCTCCAATCTCTGGGAAACTCTCTTTAAGCTAGGTTTGTATTGTTTGTTTGAGGTGTTTAGGTGGTGAAGGAAGTGGTGGAAGTTAAGTGGAGAGGATGCTGAGATCCACATAAGGAGGAAGAACAAGAAGAAGTATAAATCATGGACTCCCAAACTACTTTTTGATCTCTGTAAATGATAGTTTGTGGTGTTAGATGTGTAGAAATGCTAGATAAATGTTGTGGTTGAGTTATTTGTGTGTTGTTGATGATCTATGATTGATTTGTTGTGGTTTAGAAGTGTTGGATTGCACTGGTTTTGTGTTACAGGTGAAGAAGAAGGTGTCTGGTGCACACAGTAGGTGCACCAGATCACCCAAAGGAGCTAGCTAACGGACCTTGGCATGGTTTGTTGGCCAGCCCCGTTGGGTGGCGGATCATGGCAACGGACCATGGCATGGTCCGTTGCCTAACACCGCGGCTTGGCGGAGCCAAGTGGCGGGGCTTCCCAAGCCCTGTCACTAAGCCCCGCCAGGCCAATCTCAGTTCTGGCCGGGCCCTTTGTGGCTCAGCTACGCGTTGTTCGGACCAGGACTCGTGGGCCCTTGAGGCTCAGACACTCGGGCTCGTTAAGACGCACTAGTAGAAGTTCGTTTCGTTGATTTTGGAGTTATAAAGCATGATTTATAGTTGAAATTGTGGTGTTTGAACATTGTGTTATTGTTTTTGCCTGTGAACTATTCCAGCAAGTGAACTTTAGCATCTGAGTATGTTTTTGAGTTGAGAAGCATGATCAATACTTGTTAGAAATTGTTGAGAAGCATGCCTAAATACTTGTTAGTATTTATTTGAGAAGTTTTTCTAAGTTTTGAGAAATAAGCATGAGCAGTGCATGAATCCTTGATTTACAGTGAATGAGAAATTGTGTATGTTTCACAGTAAAGAGTACGATTTGTGCATTTTATGGTTACAGTGCATTATTGGCTCTAAGTAAGCCTAAGTTCTATTTCAAAAACCTATATCTATTTTGAAAAATCATTATCTATTTGCATTGAGAAGTTGCGTGACATTTGATTTCCAAAGTTGTGAGAAAGAGAAGTTGATTGAGAATATTTGTGCATGAGTTTGCATAAGTAGAGTTTGTGGCTTGAGTTATATCTATATATTATTTATTGTGAGGAAAATAGTATTTTGGAGGACCGTTAGGACTATGTCCTTTCGGGAGAAAAGAGAAAGAAATAAAGTTTGAGAAATGAATCGGACATTGTGAACCGAATGAGATATTTTAGAAGTAACGAGGCGTATTCCCTCGTTACTAGGTTGGAGACTTCTCGCCGCGCTTGGAATCCTAGTTAGGGGGTGTGCACACTAAAAGTACGATACCTGATTCCACAGAGAAAGAAAGAAAGATTAAAGAACCACCAGAAACGGTTCTGTGGGCGAGTTGAGTATGTGGCCAGCTAGATTGCCGAGCAGGTTAGGTCCATTCACGATTCATGAAGACCTACCTCCCCATGAGTTAGAGGTTCCGTTGATACGGATGTGGCGGCTGCACGAGATTGCGCCGTTCGCTAGGGCTTCGCTGCGACGAAGTACCTGCCTTGCCCAAGAAGAGAAATGAGAATCATGTGAAAGTTTGAGAAAGTTTGTGAAAGTTTGAGAAAGCAAGTAAGAAAGAAAGAAGAGAAAGTGAATCAAGAGACTCAAAGAGAAAGAAGAGAAAAGCGAGTCTGTGTGACTCAACAAAAACCTCCAAAGAAAAGTATACATTTTTGAGTGTGTGAGTATATATCTATACTTATAGCATCATGGATTTTCCTTACACTTGATTGCATGTGTTGCATTTAGAGTATGTTGAGATGTTTAGTTTGTTATTGTTCGTTGTTTAGCATGAAAGCATGAGATTGTTGTTATGTTATTTAGTATCTCTTTATTTATTGTTGAAGCATGAGATTTGTGTTAAGTTGAGTACTTGAGAAAGCATGACTTTGTGTTGTCTATTTGTTGATTAGGTTGCAAGCATATAGAATTGAATATGGGTTTGTTGAGTTTGTTGTTAAGTGTTGAAGTACTTGAGATTATGTGTGCTTGCCAAATGATTTTCAAAATCTATATTCTATAGTACTTTACAGGGTTGAGTGATTTTATACTTAGCTTCGTGCTAACGGGTTTATTTTCAAACTGTTTTGTAACCCCTTTCAGGTGGGCCCAGTTGTTGAGAGCGCACGAGTAGTACCTACATGTATAGCAGCGATGCATAACTAAGCTTCCTCATAATCGTCGTTTGAATTTCGACGACAATGATGTTGCCGGAGATCCAACGGCGGACGGTCTATACCTACATTTCTTCTTCGATAACCATTCCCAATATCTCCTCCACTCTGACCAGCGGCTACAGCCCCAAACGGAGCCCTAGCCGCAGTCCTGATACGGTCTTGGCAACATCACTTCTTCTAGATTGCTAAGAACTCGAGGTTTTCTCCATCATCTTCTTTCGCAAAACGCTAGAATCGTCGTCGCCTTGATTGCCACCACCACTTTCGGGCTCATGGCGACACCTCTAAATCGTCTACAAAATCTGAGGACGCAGTCGAGAGCTCTACCCTGCGACCAAGACGCTCTCAGCCCTCCGCTATATATGGCTATCTACTTTAATGCAAAGAGCGTACAAACAATGTTTTGAAGAACTCAAAAAGACACCTTGAAAATAACATCCAATCATTACTTCTTATTAATATAATATAATTGTTTTTTAGAGATAAAAAAAATAAAAAAAAATAAAAAAATAAAATAAAAAAAACTTATTCATAATCCATAAATACACTGTGGGGGCGTTTGGTTCAAGTTATATAAGATAACCAAGATTATATTTATTTGGTAATATAAGATTCCCACGTTTGGTTCAGGTTATGTAACTTTCCCAGGGAATGTTAGATAACCTGCGAATTAAGATTTTAGCTATTGGAAGGGAATGTGAGATAACCTCCAATTTCTTAGGTAATCTCACATTCCATTGTCTTATTACTAATGTTGGCTTTGGACGTTTTAATCGATTTATCTTATTACCGTTGTCTTATTTACATATCTTAGTTTTAAACCAAACACAAGAATCTAACATTCCCAGCAATCTAACATTCCCTAACAGCACGTTTGGTTCACGGAATGAATTTGGAGGGAATGGAATGCTATTCCACAGGGAATGGAATAGGTAAGGAATAGAATATGAATTGTATTCTGTTGTTTGGTTGGCTGAAGGAATAGACTTTAGTAATTGTATTCCAGTGTTTGATTGGTTAAAGGAATAGAAATGGAATAGGATTTAAAGACATAAATACCCTTATACAAAATAAATAATAATAATAATAATAATAATAATAATAATAATAATAATAATAATAATAATAATGAATATGATTATGATATACTGAATGTTATATATATATATATATATATATATATATATATATATATATATATATATATATGTTTATATTTATATTTATATTTATTTATATTTATATGGGAAAAGGGTCAAATAGGCCCTCAAACTTTTTTATAAGGAGTCAATTAGGCCCTCTAACTTTTTAAAGTTGCAATTAGACACACGAACTCTTAATCTCGGTGCAAGGAGACCCATTGACCTGATAACCACCTGCAATCCCCGGTAAAATGCTTTGTAGACGCTGACTAGGCACAATCTTTACACATTTGGCTTGCCACTCAAAAAATTAAAAAAAAATTAAAAATAAAGAAACAAAATATTAAAAATAGAAATAAGAAATACGATCATTGACCGCAATAACTCGGCCCCCTGGCAATTTGAAGAATTCGCGGTGGGAATTTTCCTTGGATTTTTTTAAGAATTCGCGGTATCCATGGTTCTTCCGGCCTCCATAGAGTCTCTTGACAGCGATAACTCGCCCCCCTTAATATATGAGAAGACCAATCGAGTAGTTGCTGCCGAAGCACAAAAGGAGTTTGTGTATATACTCTTCAGCTTCCTCATCTTGCATATGACAACTATTCTCAGGGTCACTAACAACGTCACCATTGGTTGTTTGAACAATTTGTACCATAGCATTCAAAATATGGATGCAGAAATTTGCACACAGTACATTGCAAAACCATGGTTCTGAATCCAAGAAATCCACTTGCCGACTACTGCAAGAAGTTGAAAATAAACGTTGATGATTTTGGGTCTGAGATGAAGTACGGCTATTCTAAACCTGACTGCATGTATTTTAGCATGTACCAAAATGTTAAATGCTATTATTCTAATGGGTGGACTACCAAAGAAATGAAGTCTGATGATTCAGGGTTTGTGGGTGTGTATTTGCAGAAAGGGTGGATAGTGTTCTTAATCAGTGATGATTTACAAATCAGACCTGCTTCTCCAAATGTTCTTGCTCAACTCCTATCAGGTCTGGGATTAAGTGAAATGGATCAAATCAAGGAGATACCGGTAGAAGTTAGCAAGGAGCAGGTACACTATTATTACTTTGCTTTATTCGTCTGATTTTAGAAAATAGATATGAAGCTACGTATGGTTATGACGATTTTCCCCCAATTTTGTTTCTTTATTTTTCTTTTTTTTTTCTTTTTTTTTTTTTTTTTTTTTTTTGCTGAGTGGCAAACCAAATGTGTAAAGATTGTGCCTAGTCAGCGTCTACAAAGCATTTTACCGGGGATTGCAGGTTGTCATCAGGTCAGTAGGTCTCCTTGCACCGAGATTAAGAGTTCGTGTGTCTAATTGCAACTTTAGAAAGTTGGAGGGCCTAATTGATTCCTTATGAAAAGTTTGAGGGCCTATTTGACCCTTTTCCCTATTTATATTTATATACATGTATATGCATGTGTGTGTGAGAGAGAGAATAACAATAACAATAATAATAATAATAATAATAATAATAATAATAATAATAATAATAATAATAATAATAATTATTATTATTATTATTATTATTATTATTATTATTATAATAATAATAATAATAATAATAATAATTATTATTATTATTATTATTATTATTATTATTATTATAATACAAATACATATTTATATTTATATTTATTTTCTCACTTATCCCACATCGGTTGGAGAAGTAAGGAATGGAGCCTTGAGGCTCCTATAAAAGGAGTCTCAAGGCTCCATAATTTCAATTGCAATGCTCATCCGCTAGGCAAGCTTGCAATGCCCATCCGCTAGGCATGTAGATGGGCAGTCTACTTAATTAGGAGCCAAGACTCCATAATTAAGGAGTCTTATACAGTTAATTTTTTTTATTTATATATATATATATATATATATATATATATATATATATATATATATATTGATGGATAAAAATTATAATTAATTAAATATATATCTTTATATAATACATTATATTTATTAAATAAATATAAATATTATATAATGTGTAAAGGGTATTTTTGGTATTTGTGATATAAAAGCTATTCCCAAGGGCATGGGAATAGCTAATACCAAGGTCCCCTAGGAATGGCTATTCCCCCGCGAAGGTAATAGCTCATTCCTAGGCATGTTATTCCCATGACAAAATGATCCAACCAAACGATGGAATAGGTCTATTCAAAGAAATGTTATTCCATTCCTGACCTATTCCATGAACCAAACATGTCATAAGGTAATCTAACATTCCCTAAGGTAATCTAACATTCCGTGAACCAAATGCCCCCTATATGTCTAGAATCTTCTTCCATTGAGTGGGAACTTTTTACCAAAATATTTGGCTTTATTATAGTTAGGATAATAATTAATATTACAAAATAAAAATAGTTCTTTTTATTTTTAAAAGTTAGTAATTAAAATTGTTCTTATTTCATTATGTTAGCAACTTACAGCACGTTTGGTTCACGGAATGAACTTTGAGGTAATAGGAATGCTATTCCATAAGGAATGGAATAGGCAAGGAATAGAATAGGAATTGTATTTTATTGTTTGGTTCGCGGAAGGAATAGACTTTAAGAATTATATTACAGTGTTTGGTTGATTTAAGGAATAGAAATGAAATATGTTTTAAAAGACATAAATACCCTTATAAAAATATGTGATGGTAGCAATGGTGGTGGTGGTGGTGGTGGCAATGGTGGTGGTGGTGGTGCTGGGGTGGTAGTGGTGGTGGTGGCGGTGGCAGTGGTGGGGGCGACGGTGACGGTTGTGGCAGTGGTGGTGGGGGCGGCGATGGTGGTGGCGATGGTGGTGATGGTGGTGGTGGCGGTGGTGGTGCTAGGGTGGTAGTAGTGGTGGTGGCGGTGGCAGTGGTGGGGGCGGCGACGGTTGTGGCGATGGTGGTGGTGGTGGCGGCGGCGGCGATGGTGGTGGTGGTGGCGGTGGCGGCGACGGCAATGGTGGTGGTGGCAGCGGCGGCGGCGGTGATGGTGGTGGCGACAACGGTGGTGAAATAGGATAAATTTATATATAGGATAAAAAAATTAAATTAAAGAAAGGGGTAAAAAAAAAAATAGATTCTAAAATCTATTCCTGAGCGTTCAGTAATAGGCTAATACCAGGGGGGCCTAGTAATAGCTATTACCTTATTTGAGGTAATAGGCTATTACCAGGAATATTATTCCTGGTAATAGAAATGGTTACCAAATAAAGTAATAGGCGTATTACTGGGAATGCTATGCCATTCCCGGCTGATTCCGTGAACCAAACGGGCCATTAGAGTTGTCACAAAAAAATTTAACTTATCCATAATTGGTAAATGGATAGCTAATGTAAATTGAATGATCAACTCTTATAAAAGTGCACTGCCTTTTTCGACATACAGTGGAGGAGTTTTTTCTCAAAATGGTCCCTTGACTATCGCTCATTCTCAATTTTGCATTTCGACTTTTAATTGCACCCAATGTGGTCCCTTGACTTTTAAAAACTCCCCCAAATCAGTCCTCCGTTAGAAATTCCGTCTATTGAGTGTTAAAATGAAGGATATTTTCGTCCGTTTACCTATTATATGCCTAATATACTCTGAAAAATAGTCGAGGGACCATTTTGGGAATAGTCGAGGGATCATTTTGGGAAAAACTCATTTATTTATTTCATTTTTGTTTATTTCCATTTTTTTAAAGACTATCAAATTAGAATTTCTATACATTTTTTTATCTTCCAAATATAAATAGTTAAAATCCACAATCAAAAGCCAAAATTTTAAACTTTCTCTACAAATTTTTTCCTTCTATCTAAACATATCAACTTCCCTCTATTCCTATCAAGTTTTACAATAAGTTCCGGAAGTTTCAAAAATATAATACTCATATACTTTTTATGTTCACACACACACACACACACACGCACACTTCAATAGACAATCAATCACTATGTATCACATTAAATATTATTTTTACCAATAAAAATAACATTACTATTTTTATCAGTTTAGACACCCAAAATGTACGCTTCATTTCTCGGTCAGTATGCCTTTGAAAATAAAATTATTATTTTTACAATCAATCGCTATGCTTCTAGCACTTCTTGGAACTGAGAAGTACGCGTCACTTCTCGGTCAATGACAAAATCTTAGAAAATATTTGTACAAAGTTGGCTTAACTTGACTTGCAAGGCCATTAGTTTCATTCTAAAGTTAGTACAAATCATAACTACCATTTCTAAATGCCTATCTACCAAGAAGTACATCATGCTAAAGAGAGTCTACAACTATGGTTATCAAATTTTATATGTTAAAGGACAAGTAAAATAAACCAAATATAAAAATAATTAGCACAAAACAAGCAATTCTAAACCTAAAGCCTCATCATTTTTCAATATTACAAGTTCTTGTCATTTTGAAGTTTGTTTGTATTTTATATATGAATATTAATAAACTTAAATTTGAAAGTTAAACTTGTTTACCAAAGTACGAAACTTATTGTAAAACTTGATAGGGATAGAGGAAAAATTTGTATGTTTAGACAGAAGGAAAAAATTGTAGAGAAAGTTTAAAAACTATTTATATTTGTAAGAAAAAAAATCTATAGAAATTCTAATATGATAGTCTTAAAAAAATGGAAATAAATAAATGAATTTTCCCAAAATGGTCCCTCGACTATTCCCAAAATGGTCCCTCGACTATTTTTCAGAGTATATTAGGCATATAATAGGTAAACGGACAAAAATGCCCTTCATTTTAACACTCAATAGACGGAATTTCTAACGGAAGACCAATTTGGGGGAGTTTTTAAAAGTCAAGGGACCACATTGGGTGCAATTAAAAGTCGAAATGCAAAATTGAGAATGAGCGATAGTCGAGGGACTATTTTGGAAAAAAACTCTACAGTGGAGTAAGGTGTCTTGTATTCTTTGGAGTAGAGTAAAACTCTACAGATACAAATAATACTAAATCTGAATGACTTGCACAATACTTTATAAAATTATAGCCTTTTTTATGTATCTCTAACAAAAATATAATGTATAATTTATAAATCACAGACACACTCATCATTAAAAAAAAAATAAATTAAATTTATTTGTCATTAAGTCTGAACTTCAAATTTAATACTCCATAACCTTTTTCTCTCAAAAGATTGAATTTCCAACCACAAGGACCATGGATGGAGCCACTGTGGAGGTAGTGGGGGGGCAACTGTCCCCCCTCACCCACCCCACCCCTTTATATATATATGTGTGTGTATATTTTTTTAAAAAATATATATGTATATATATATATATATATATATATATATATATATATATATATATATATATATATATATAGACTTGCACTCGGGTGCGAACGGCTCGCCCAGGCGCGAAATAGGAATGAATCATGTTCGTCCACGTGTCCAGATCTAATGAATGAGAAACACTGATTTTTAAAAAAAACGCGGTGGCATTTTCGTAAATAATTGAACATCGAAGTGCAAGTAAAATGTATTACAAGTGCATGTAAAATGTACTATAGGTGCAAGTAAAAATTTACACTGAGCATCAATACTTAGTTGCACTTATAGTTCTAAGTAGTTGCACCTATAGTTCTAAGTAGTTGCACCTATAGTTCTAAGTAGTTGCACAAATAGGTATAAGTAGTTGCATCTAGGTGTATGAATGTTTGCGAGTGGTTTTCAGGAGTATTACTACCCGCTGACTCAGATCAATGAATGTTAACAAGGCAAAATTACATGCACTTATAGGTGAAAGTAGGTGCACCTATAGTTATAAGTAGTTGCACCTATAGTTATAAATAGTTGCACATATAGTTATAAGCACACCCAGGTGCATGAATGTTTGCGGAAAGTGAATGCTAACAAGGCAAAATTACATGCACTTATAGGTGAAAGTAGGTGCACTTGTAAGTGATTTTACTTGCACTTCGATGTTCAATTATTTACGAAAATGCCACCGTGTTTTTTTTTAAAGTTATTAGATCTGGACACGTGTTGCGCGCTGATTCGTTCGCATTTCCCTCCTGAGCACTTATTCGCACTTGAGTGCATCCCTATATATATAGACTAACAAACCTGTAAAACAATGTAAAAACTATATAGAGGAGTTTGATGGATGAAAATCGAAGAAACTGTATATTGCTGGTAAAATATTGATTGTTTTTCTTTTATCATCAATTCTCCATGGATTTTATACATATATAAATTATGTTTATCAAAGAAATTAAATTCTTAAAGATCTACCATAAGAATTGTTAAGCATATGAGTGGTTGATGTTATTTTGTATTATTTAAGTTGTTATAATTATGTTCTTGTAGACTAGTTATTAGTTGTAACTTCCTCTACTTATTCTCTGTTGTATAGTATTTATACTCTTGATTAATTCACTTAATAAATCATAGTTCATCCCCTCACATGGTATCAAGAGCCATAATCTCCTAAGAAGTTGTTTTTTTCCTCTCTTTCGCCATTTTTATATCCATGGCGTTACATGTTGTTGTTGCCACTACAACCACCAATGACATTGTACAGTTTAATGCTCCGTCAAACTTCCCTATCAAACTCACCTCTATCAACTTTCCTGTCTGGAGACGCCAAGTCCAGTCTACACTAAATCGTCACTAATTAGCTTTAATTTCCTCGGCTCCATCGACAGTTCTGTCAAAGAACCAGCCAAATTTAATGATTCTGAACAAACCACTCCAAACCTAGCACATTTAACTTGGTATCGCAGACCAGATAATCACCAGTGTTGTACTTGGGAATTGTTCAGACACAATCCAACCCCTTATAGCTTCCGCCTCAACAACTTGTGATGCCTGGCAACGGCTCGTTGCCAGCTATGCTAGTGCCTCTCGAGGACGGATCATTTCTCTCAAGGCCAAGCTTACCAGAAACCCGAAGGGTGATCAATCAGTTACCGCCTTTTTGAATGATATGCAGTCCATAGTTGACGATCTCGCCCTGGCTCAATGCCTTGTTTCTGATGACGACATGGTTGTTTACGTCTTAACACATCTAGGAGACGAGTATAGTTCTATCGTCTCTGCTGTTCGTATCCGTGACAAGCCCATTTCTTTGGGAGAATTAGCTGATGTTCTCACGGATCATGAACGTCAATTGAAGGAAGTTGATGATACCCGCCAGTCTCTACTAGTTATTGCTAATGTCACCCAACGTATTCCCTCAGCTTCCCGAAATAATCAGCAGTCTACCACCAACTGGAGGTTCCGCAACAACAACAATTCTTACGGCAATAACAGACAGAATTGGTCGCAAAATAGCAACAACCGACCCAGTGTTGTGTGTCAGTTCTGTAACTTTGCTGGCCATGAAACCGTGTTTGCCGTAAGTTAGCTCGGTTTTTGAAGGAACATAATGTGTTTCCCATGCAGACACCTCCGTCTTATCAATCACCTACAGCTAATTCTACCGTAGGGTCAACTCCACCGTGGCTTTTTGACAGCGGGGCTTCTCACCACGCCACCCTAAATATGACTTCTCTACAGACCTTTCCTGAGTACCAGGGTCCCGATGAAATACGTCTGGGCGATGGTAATTCTTTAAAAATATCTCATATTGGTCAGTCCACTATTCCCACTCCCTCTTCCGTGCTCACACTCCAACATGTCCTGCATGCACCACAGTTGCATAATAATTTAGTATCCATATCTCAGCTATGCAAAACTAATCAAGTGTCGGTTGAATTTTTTGATTCCCACTTTCTTGTGAAGGATCTTCGAACGGGGATGTCGATACTACGGGGGGGGGGGGGGGGGGGGGGGGAGCATTAATGGTGTCTACTATGGACCATTCTTGAGTCAGCCCATAGTGAATTCCATGCATATGTCACATGTGTCTCAGTGGCACCATCGACTTGGCCATCCATCCAATAAGGTGTTACATCTTGTGTTGCAACACTGCAACGTTTCTATATCTATGTCATTGTTAAATAAATTTTCCTGCCAATCGTGAAATGTATACAAAAGTCATAAGTTACCTTTTTCCAAAAGCACTCTTGTTAGCACTAGGCCTCTGCAATTGATTTACACTGATGTATGGGGTACTTTAGAAAAATCGATTGATGATTTTTCTTATTATGTTATATCTGTTGATCATTTTTCTAGATACGTCTGGCTATATCCCTTAAAACGGAAGTCTGATGTTTTTGTCATATTCCATCAATTTTAAAGGTTAGTGGAGAAATGTTTTGGTCTGTCAATTGTCTCAGTTTATTATGACAATAGGGGGGGGGGGGGGGGGACAACTCCTCCTCATACACCTGAACACAATGGCATGGCTAAACGGTGACACAGGCACGTCGTCGAAAATGGGATGTCACTTCTCCATGTTGCTTCTCTACCATCTTCATACTGGCCTCACCCATTTCAAGTTGTCGTCTACCTAATTAATCAGCTCCCGACACCGGTTTTAGGTAATCAATCTCCTTATCAAATACTGTTCAAACAATCACCCAACTACGATAAATTACAACCTTTTGGTTGTTTGAGCTTCCCATGGTTACGTCCTTATAATACAAAGAAATTAGAACCAAGGTCGCGACCATGTATTTTTCTGGGATATTCGAACACACAATCAGCATATAAATGCCTCGGTTTTGTCTCAAAGCGAGTCTATTTGTCAAGGCATGTTCGTTTTGTCCCTAATGTGTTTCTGTAACACCCTCGATTTTACCAAAATTTAAAAGCTTAAAATAAAGGAAAAACAAGCTAATCATCCATTAAGATAAAGCGGAAGCAAAGACTAAATACGGAGGTGCTATGCCACACCTAACTCAACATAGGTGCACAGGCTAATTCTAAACAAAAATCTCATCAACAACGTCATAGGAAATAAGGCACACAGGCCATAAGTCTAAACAAGTCTAAACAAAGGAAAACAAGAAGAGCTACACTATATAGGGTCCACTAGCACGCTCTCCAAAAGCTACTCATAACCTATAAAAGCATAGGGATAACACCCGTCAGCGAGAGATGCTAGTAACCCACCAATACGCGTTAAGTAGCATAATGTATAGATATTATAAAACCATTTGAGACAGAGGAATACAGTATATATCATTTTAAAACCAAGAGAGTGAACGTCAAGAGGCACAACATAACACTCTCAACAAAGACCAACCATCAATAGGGCTGTGCAATCGGACGGATCGGATGGCGGATGGTGTCCTCCGATCTGATTTCGGATATCAATTTTGACTACCCTATCCGTTTTATTTTGTTGACTTATCCGTTCGATTATATGGTTGTTCGAGTAGGATCGGATCGGTCGGATATCCGGACGGTATTTTGGTTTTATAACAATGTACAAATAAAATAATCAATTCATGGAACACTTAATTAATTAACTACTTAAGTACTATAAGCCCCTAACTAGTAATTAGTAACTACTTAACAGCAAAAATAACATAAGTAAACTTATAAAACTTTAAACATATAATCAAATTAACAAAATTACAAGTTAGAAGCTAGAACTGAAACTTAAAAACATACACATTTACAGATTAGCTTACAAATTTAAAACTTTTACTGAGAAGTTCAATTCTTCATAGCTAAATATAACAGCCTGTCAGCAATAGCAAATAACAAGCAACAATTCAGCATCATTCTCCAATCTCCAAGCAGGCAAGCATGCAGCAGCATCATTCTCCAATCAGCAATTCAGCATTCAACTTTCAAGTTTCAGCCATTGAGCAAAAGAAAACCAGAAATCCAAAACTCCAAAACTAATATATGAATATATGATTTATATAATATTGAGTACTCTATGTCTCTATTAGTCTATTCTTCTTCCTGATAAGTGAAGACATAAAAACACAATAAGTTCAAAACATTTCATAACTTACTGCCATTCAATATTGGAACAATGACACAAACTCTAAAAGAGTGCTCAGATAGCTTTTCTTCCATATCAAGTTAAGATTGGGGGCACAATCCGGAACTTCTCAACAGATTGATACACAAAGGATTGGGGCCTAATCACAGAATTCAGAAATTCATACTCAAAGGACTAGTGACATGCAATCTGGAACTTCTCAACAGATTGACACGTATCACAGTCCACATAATCATAACAAATTAGAAACCCTAATCAATGAGACAAATAGACAATAATCTATAACAAAAATGTAAATATGGTTTAGTAATTACTTCATTTCTCAAAATTAATCCCTCAAGAACAAAGGGCTTCGATTCCACTATTCCAGCGTTCCACAGTTCCACCGGAGTCCGGTGACCAAACTAGGGTCTAGGGCTTCCACCACTCCACCAGACTAGTCGCTACTCCGAGTCTCCAAATAGGGCTTCCACCAGACTACAACTGTGAGTGTCTAACAGACTGAGAGAACTGAGATTTGAGAAGTGAGAACTCAGAGTCTTAGAGAGTAAGACTCAAAGACCAGAGCAAAAGAGAGAACGAGAGATGAGAGAACTAGAGAAGTCTAGAAGACCAGAGGTCCAGAGCGAAAGACTGAAATGGGAGCTCGGCTGCGCTGAACACAAACATTCAATATATATATATATATATATATATATATATATATATATATATATATATATATATATATATATATATATATATATATATATAACAACCAAACGACGTCGTATTACATAGGGTAAAAAAACCCTAGTGTTATGCCGGATATTCGGACGGGTTCGGGTGGCATTTATTGCCTCCAACCCGAACCCTCTTCATCCGTCTTATAACGTTGCCTCGGGTCGGGTCGGGTCTTCGGATACGGTCTACTCCACGGGCTCACCCGTCGGGTTTCGGGTCGGACCGGTGGGTTGGAAATTTCGGGTATTGCACACCCCTAACCATCAACAACAATCCACAAGTCAATAAGGACAACAAGCAACATACTCAACAATAGACGCAACCTACCATAATCAAGGTAGAGTTCCCGATATACATGCTCATAAGCAATGAATACAATAAATCACATAATGACAAATATCAAGTTCCAACCTTATGCCCTGTTCCACCCTTATGACTACCCCCGGCCTTATCTCAGTTCCAACTTGTACCTCCGAGTGCCACCCTGTACTTCTGGGTCCAACCTTATTCCGCCTGGGACCGTCGTCCCCCGCCAAACTGCCGCTAAACAATACCGCCGAACTCTCAGTACACGAGGGTACCATTAAATATTATAGTCACATCCGCCGAACTCATGAGCAAAGCTCAAGTCACAATACTATCAATCTCATTCATAGTCACACATAGTCATCATCAAGAGGATTGAGGCTCATCAATAGCCCAATCAAGTATCAACAACGGGTACAACAAATGTACAAGATCACATCATAGAATTCAAGCAAGAGGTTTCAATGATAGACATGAAACGATACTCAACAACAACAATGGACTTCAATCCAATATCAACATGATTGGCAACACAAGTTACCAATCCTCAAAAGGAATGGACAAACAACACATACTAGCATCAACAACATCATAACTAGCATGCACATCAAACGGGTAAACCAAAGTGGTTCCAACGAACCTCAAAAACTCACATAAATCCAACGAATCACAAAATTGGACTATTAGCACGATTCAAGACACCAAATCCTAACATAGATACTTAGGACATCGTTCTAGACATACGAAACATCAAGGAGACACCCAAAACATCAACAATCCAACAAAGGGAGGCCAAAACATCACAAACCAAAGGGTGGAACCACGGGAAAACAACACCCGTCACGACCCCACCTATTTACCCCGCGGGTGGATCCCTACCCGCGGCTCTGCCCGCCGGGTACACACCGGCGGCGGGTGGACAAGTGCCCGTCGTTCCGCCTGCGGGGAACACCTCTGTACACCAAAGTTCCCTTCGGGGAATTTCATCAACAAAGCCAAGTTCAAGTCCAATACACCCAAAATCTCACATACAACAAGGAAATGACTTGAACCCAAGAATAGATCAAAAGATAGCATTTAAGAAACCTAGATACAAGCTCTAAACATGCATTATCACAAGATCATGCATCAAATCTCACATTAACACCAAGAATCATCAATAGCAAGTAAAAAATAGGTTTTGTATAGCATGGGTTACCTTTGAAGACCAAGAAATTCTTCCTTTCTACCCTTCTAAGCTTTTCCTTGAAGCTCCTCTTCAACCAAGTCTTCTTACACAACCAAAACCACAAAGAAAACACTAATCTTAGATAAAGACTAGGTAAAGCTAATTAAAAACACCAACTAATCCTAGATCTTACCCTTCCTTAAGCTTGGGAGATGGAAATGTGGAATCTTGGAATGATTCCTAGCAAGGATGAAGGAGATTCTTCTTAGTTTGGGGAAGAAGCTGAGTTTTCTTAGAGAGAAGGTAGAGAAAAGTTTTCTTGCCAAAGTGGGGAAATGAGATTTAAGCTTGATAGGGTAAGGCTTCAAGACCAAGCAAGTGAGAAAAGACCATAATGCCCTTACTTTCCTTAGAAAAGCTTAGGAAGACCCCAAAGAGTTAAGTACAACCATTAAAGCTAAAGGTCCCCCTTTTTGACTTAAATCAATTGACCAAGGAGTTGGTCAATTTAGGTCCTCCGACTATCAATTTGGGAAATTGATAAGAAAGTCCACAAGGATGACTTAGAATTAATTATCCAATTAATCATATTTAAAGGATAGGATTTTCAGGGTGTCACAGTTTCCTTCCAGAGAGTTGCAGGTTAAGTTTGATTTGTCAACTAAGTGCCAGTCTTCCAGCTCGCCACAACTTTTGTTAAAGTCACATTTGTCTTACACAGGGTCGGCTCCTAGAGATGCGTCCTCCTCATCTGTGCCATCCTCTCCAATTGTGTCTCCAGTCGCGTCTCTCCCGCCGGAACATCTGTAACACCCCACTTTTCTATCTCTTAATCACAACTCTAATCCAACATTATCATAAACTAAGCAGCGGAATTAATAACTAAAAAGATAACTAGTGGGAATGTCACCGCCACAGCCACCACTCCGTGGTGATTGCATAGGCTAAGGGGTAAAACTAGAAATAAGATAAATATCTAACTCCCCTAATAAATACTGCAAAACATAAGGGGGAAAAAGTCACCCCAAAAGTCTACATCAACATCATCATCATAAAAAAATAACCAAGAGTCTAAATCCGGAAACAAAGTCATCAACATAACTAGAGTTTAGACATCTCAAACTACGAGACTAATCTAACTCGATCTCTTCTCACTGCTGGGCCCACCTGAAAGGGGTTTTGCAAGCAACACATAGACAAATAGGAAAACACCCATTAGCACGAAGCTAAGTATAACCACACTCAACCCTATAAAGTACTATAGATATACTTTGAAAACATTTGATTTCTCTTGTAAACGACAAACTCATCTCAAATCATCTTTAGATCTATCACATACTTTCTAGATGCTTGCAACCTATAATATCAACTGGCATGCTTATATATATATATATATATATATATATATATATATATATATATATATATATATATATAAGACTGAACACTTAGATACTTCAACATATAAACACTTCAATTAACTTAACAAGCAACTCATACTTACAAGTAGGATCATGCTAATAAAACCCAAACAAAAGGTGTTCTCATGCTCTCAAATTCTTATCACATAAACTTGATGTACAATGCTTCCAATATAACCACATGATCATGTTTGATGAACGATCTTAAATCAACATCCTCATTATGTAATCTCATGCGATTCTCTACTCAAATGCAATCTCGTGCAACACTATACATCATACTCATATGCAATCTCGTGCAATACTATAAACATACTCATATGCAATCTCGTGCAATACTATAAACATACTCATATGCAATCTCGTGCAATACTATAAGCATACTCATATGCAATCTCGTGCAATACTATAAACATACTCATATGCAATCTCGTGCAATACTATACTCATACTCGTATGCAATCTCGTGCAATACTACAAACATACTCATATGCAATCTCGTGCAATACTATAAACATACTCATATGCAATCTCGTGATATACTATACTCATACTCGTATGCAATCTCGTGCAATACAATAAACATACTCATATGCAATCTCGTGCAACACTATAATCATACTCATATGCAATCTTGTGCAATTCTATATTCATATGCAATCTCGTGCAACACTATAATCATACTCATATGCAATCTTGTGCAATTCTATATTCATATGCAACTTGTGCAGTTCTATATTCATATGCAATCTCGTGCAATATTATAAATATAAATATATATATATATATATATATATATATATATATATATATATATATATATATATATATATATACTCATATACACTCGTTGTAAAAATAGATTATGTTCTGTGGAGGTCTCTTTAAGTAATAAATGACTTGCTTTCTTTTCTCTTGAGTCTCTCTTGACTCACTTTCTTTTCTTCTCACTCGTAGACGGCTCAGGGTTTCACCGAAGCGTGAATTGTCCCATCGGGAACGGCGTAAATCCGACCCAATATCTCCTACCGTCTACGGAACCAATCTCGTGGTTCTCGCGCTGTGGAATCAGGTATCGAACTTTAAGTGTGCACACCCCCTGACCAAGATTCCAAGCTTGCCGGGAAGTTTCCAACCTCGTAACGTGGGAATACGCCGCGTTACATATACTGGGACCGCAATGTCCATAAAATCATCCGAGAGGACATAGTCCAAACGGGATCCTCCAAAACCTCACCAATATAGATAATACATAGATATATCTCTCATGCATCAATCTCATGCATGTAACAACTCTACTATTTCTCAATGCATCAAAGAATGATATACCACATGTTTATGACTTTGAAAGTAATACTTGGGCTCACGTTGGCCCTTTATGCACTTTTGAAATATGACATATGTGAAATGCCAAAATACTCTATAAGATGCTTCTAAACCATGTATAAAAACAACATGAAGTGCTCAAGAATATAATATCATGCTCAGTTTGCAACATAGCAAATCCTATACCTTTATATCAACAAAATATGCTTCATTCCTCATTGATCAAATATCATAATCTAGTCATGCTTTCATAATAAATCATATTCTCAAAGGATCATGCTTTTTCTACTCAATACAAAAATATCATCAGATCACATAGTCAAGCATTTCTCATACACAGTGAACTAACAATTGTATGAACTGTGTAGCAATTCTTCAATAAATCCTTCATATCATACTCATTTTTTATCCAAAAACAACGAAATCAAAGCCAAAACGTGCGTCGAGACGATCCCGAAGTGCCGAGCCACAAGGGCCCGTAACACTTGGTCCGAAACGACACGTAGTTGAGCCACAAGGGCCCAACCACTACACAGGTAACCACAACGGAGCACTCAAACATACAATACTTTAGCATTTCTACACATTTCTATCTTCATAACAATGACTTCACAGAGTCAAAAAGAGATTGGGAATCATGGGGTTATACCTTTAATCGAGCTCCAAAAGCTAAGCACCCGATTCTTGAGCTCACTCCTGAGTTAGCCACTTTAACAAGGAACCTTGCAATTCTAGCTAAGCCGCCACTGCCGAAGGGGAGACATCAGACATCGCTGTCGCAGCTCCGGTCACGCCGCAACTCACCCAAGAAAAGGGAGTTTGGACCTCGCTGGTACTGCTCCAACCGCGCCGCCGCCCGCCGTCGTCAGCCATCGCTGGATTTACCCACCCCGGACTGAGAAGAGATGGATCTGTTGCCTTCCAGCCTCTTGCTCGCCGGATCTACTGCTTCCTCACCTGTTCTGCTATGTCTGCTGCTTCGCCGACGGAAAGGAGAAAACAGAGGGGACGGTGGCCGGTTTCCTTGCTGATTGCCGGAGCTGCCTCACTGGTCGAGCTACGCCGGAAAATAATGCCGCCGCCACTGACTCCTCTAGCTACTCACCGTCGTCGACCCAACTTGCCGGAGCCTCACCCGACGTCGCCGATCTGCAAGCTCGCCGACAACCATGCCCCAACATGAACCCGAGAAAGAGAGAAGTGGGTTTGGTTTTGGGTGGGTTTCATGGCTTTGTGAGAATATGGGGGAAGTAAAGAGAAAAGGAGATGGTAGAGGGAAGGGCTCTGCTTCTTCTTCATTTTGGCGAGAGAGACACAATGAGTGAAAAGGGAGAGAGAGACCGAAATGGGGGTTGTTTGGTTGTCAAAGCTGAAGGGGAATCACAAACAAATACATATATACTTTATAATATATTTAATAGATATATTTAGAATTAGATAGGGTTTCAAAAATGGGTTGGGTTAAAGTGTTGGGCTAAAATCGAATCATTTGGGCTCAAACAAAACATTTGGACTACATTAAACACACTTGGGCTCAAAATTAAATCATTTAGGATAGAAAACTGATAAAAATAATACGAGTTTGTCTCGAATAGACTGTTGGCTCAAAATTTTAGGAAATAAATCATTGTAGAAATAAAATAATTTTATTTCAAAACTTTATAAAATAGGAATTTAGGAAAATATTTTGGGTTGTTACAACATCCCACATCGCAGTCCGCCTCGTCGTTTGCGCATTCCGACGAAAACAGTCCAGCGGCTTCCCGAAGTCCCTCCTCAGCTTCATCACAAACCAGACATGTTTCGTCGCCTCCTCCGTGACATTCGTCGCCCACTATTACTGCCGACGTCAAACCACCCAGTCAGCCCATACCTTCACCGCCTGCCACCGCCTCCGATACTTCTCAATCACAGGATGTGTTGCGTCGCTCTACTAGAACACACCGCCCTAACCCTAGGTATTCTGACTACGTTATCAACCTAACTAGAGCCCATCCCTTACCTCCCACTTTAGAACCTTCTACCATCGCTCAGGCCCTGAAAGATGCTCGGTGGAGGAAGGCTATGGACGAGGAGTTTGACGCACTTCACCGTAACAACACATGGCGCCTTCTCCCTTGCGGAGTTGGGGTCCCAATTGGTTGTAAATGGATTTACCGTGTCAAGCGTAAACCTGATGGCTCGGTTGATCGGTACAAGACACGCCTTGTTGCAAAAGGCTTCTTACAAACTACTGGTCGGGATTACTTTGAGACCTATAGCCTGGTTATGAAACCGGTCACTATCAGATTGGTTCTGACTATTGCGTTGAGTAACCACTAGGGTTTGCGCTAATTGGACATCAATAACGCGTTTCTGCATGGCACGTTACATTAGGAGGTCTATATGGAACAGTCATCGGGTTATGTTGATCCTCTGTATCCAGCTCATGTTTGCAAGTAAACAAAAGCTCTATATGGCCTTAAACAGGAGTACCAGGAGCTCTCGTTGTTCTTGCAGCGTTGTGGGTTCATTAAGTCACAGGCTGATGCCTCTTTTTTTGTTTATTCAGCCCATGGTGTAATTGTCTATTTTTTAGTATACGTAGATGATATTTTATTGACAGGAAATAACACTGACTGGCTTGATCGTTTTGTAGGGACCTTGTCAGCACAGTTTGCTCTTAAGGACCTTGGGTACCTTACACCATTTTCTGGGTGTGGAGGTCATCTCTACTAGAGATGGTGTTTTCTTGTCACAGAGCCAGTATATTATTGGTATACTGACGTCGTTCAAGATGGATGGTGCAAAGGATGTTTCAACACCGCTGGTTGCTTCAGAAAAGTTAGTGCCACTACAATCATCTAATACTGGGACTGATGATACTCAATTCTGTTGCTTGCTAGGTGTATTGCAGTATTTGGTGATTACACGACCGGATGTGGCATTTGTGGTCAATAGGCTCTCACAGTTCTTGCATGCACCCACGGAGTTGCATTGGCAAGCCGCTAAACGTCTGTTGCGTTATCTCAAAGGAACAGTTTGCCATGGTCTGTTCCTATGTGCAGGTCAGCCTCTTTCGTTGCGGGTATATACTGATTCAGATTGGGGAGGTTGTACCACCGCTGGCCGTTCTACTACCGCATATCTGGTGTACTTGGGCAATAATCTAATTTCCTGGAAGTCTACGTGCCAGAAGTCTGTCTCACGGTTGTCTACAGAAGTTGAGTATCGGGCTCTGGCGAATGCAACAGCTGAGGTTCTCGGGGTCAAAAATCTGTTGCAAGCGTTAAAATTGGGGCTTGATGAACCTCCGGTACTATTTTGCGACAACTTAAGCGACACATATGTTTGTAAGAATCACGTGTTTCATTCGCGCATGAAGCATCTAGCCTTGGACTACTTTTTTTGTGTGTGACTTGGTTACTAGCGGTACACTGATTGTGCAACATATTCCTCCCTCTACTCAGCTAGCTGATCTTCTCACCAAGCCGCTTGGACGTCACCTGTTTCTTCATTTTCGGTCCAAGATTGGTGTTTCCGACGGATCCTCAATCCTGCAGGGGCATGTTAAACATATGAGTGGTTGATGTTATTTTGTATTTATTTAAGTTGTTCTAATTACGTTCATGTATACTAGTTATTAGTTGTAACTTCCTCTACTTATTCTCTCTTGTACAGTATTTATACTCTTGATTAATTCAATTAATAAATCACAGTTCATTCTCTCACACGAATTAAGTAAATTTAGACTTTCCATAACTGTTGTCTAAGTTTATTGATTTCTCAAGTTTTCTTCTTCCCTCAAAAGGTTGAATCCCCAACCCCAAGGGTTCCACACCCTGATCTGACAAATTATTTGAAAAGATGTAAATCATGGTGATTCAATGGCTCAGCAGACATGACCAAATGCGTGTGCGCATAATTAAGAATGCCTTATGCTTTACGCCATTTTGCGTTGGGTTGAAAGCCCTTTCCCAACCCACTACGCCTTGGACAAGGTCAATGACTCAAGGTGGTTAGAATTGAGGGGTCATCTTGGACATGGAGCGTTATGTTGTGCAACTGTGTACACCATGCAAGGTGCACATGGAATTGGATTCATAATTTCTATACTATAGATTCATAATTTCTATACTATAGCTTCATAATTTCTATACTGTAGATTCATAATTTCTAAATTGTAGATTTATAATTTCTATACTGCAGATTCATAATATCTGTACTGTAGATTTATAATTTCTGTACTGTAGATTTATAATTTCTAAACTGTATAGTTATCAAATTATGAACATATAGTTCTGTGATTTGTGAATACAGAGTTCAACAATTGAGAATATGAACATAGAGTTTTGTAATTGTGAATATAGAGTTCAATAATTATGAATCTATAGTATAGAAATTATGAATCTATAGTTTAGAAAGAGTTAATTCCAGCAATAATCCTCCGACTATTGTGATTTTCCAAATTTGGTCCTCGTCTTTTAATTTGGACGAAATAAAACCTTGACTATCAAAGTTGTTCCATATTGATCCTTTCCGTTAACTAAAAGTTAAATAGATGTTAGTGAAGGGTTAAAATAGTCATTTCCTCTTCTGGTTTCTTCTTAAACGTCCATCGTTTCCTCCCAGACTAGTTTCTTCTGAAACCCCCATAGATCCACCATTTCCTCTCTGGCCTCCTCCTCTGATTTTCCACTCCGATCCACTTTCCGATCGACCGCCCTGTCGGACCCATCTATATTCGCATTCGAAGGGGAGGGTTGGAGGCGGCGGCTGTCGTCTTCTTTGTAGATTCGCAAGGGAGGGCGGCGACGTCGGTTGTCGTCTTCTTCGTAGATTCGCAAGGGAGGGCGGCATCGGCGTCGGCCTTAGCCTTGGGCTTGGCTTCGTCGTCGACTGTCAAATTTGGCCGAGTATGAGGAGCAACATATCACATATACACATATTTAAGAATTTAGATGTTAAGCATTATAGATTTGAGTTTTGAATTTTAATTTCTCATGGTTAAAGGGTTAGTTCTATACATCAGACACAACAAAAAACTACTTTAATTCTTCTACCCGATTTCTCTTGCTTTTAGTGAGAGAAAACTATACATTCAACTAGAGAGAGAGAGAGAGAGAGAGAGAGAGAGAGAGAGAGAGAGAGAGAGAGAGAGAGAGAGAGAGAGAGAGAGAGAGAGAGAAAGAGTAATGGAAGCAGGTGGAAAGAAATTTGTAGTTCTGATGTGCGCGAATGACTTAGAGTACGTGAAGATGTATAGGGGCTATTTTGGGGTTTTCCTGAGAATGCTGGCGGAGGAAGGGGAGACGTGGGCAGTGTTCTGCGTGGCTCACGACGAGTTCCCAGAGGACGACGAGATTGGAGAGTTCGACGGCTTCGTCATCACCGGCAGATGCAATGACGCTTGGATCTGCAACCTCCTCAATCTTCTTAAAGGGTTATGTTTTAATTTGTTCCTACAGATTCGTTGAACGAGAAGGAGAAGGAAGATTTAACTATGGAAATGACCATTTTACCCCCCTTAACTTAACGTCTATCTAACTCTTGGTTAACGGAAGGATCAATGGTGGAATAATTTTGATAGTGAAGGGTTTATTTCGTCCAAATTAAAAGACGAGGACCAAATTTGAAAAATCACAATAGTCAGAGGACTATTACTGGAATTAACTTGTATAGAAATTATGAATCTATAGTATAGAAATTATGAATTCAATTCCGTGTACACCATGCATGGTGCACACGGTTGCACAACATAATTTTCCCTTCGGACATACCCAATACATTTTTCTATTTTATTATACACGTATAATTTAATAACTTGAATTAATTACTACTCCGTATTATTTATATTTTAATTTAAAATTAGTGAATAAAATTTATTTTATATAGTAAGTTAGAGGTTATATAAATATAAAAATTAAATTTAAAAACCAAAATAATGTGAATAGAAAAGAAACAAAAAAAGAAAAGTTAATTTAATTACTGAATAATACACATACAAATTTCAAAATTTTGTGCGGCCGCATATAATAATATTGTAAATACATTTTTGTATTCAACAAAATTATACACACTAATACACTATTTCCTATAACAAAAGACTGATGGCGGAAAAAAAAACTCAAAATGATATAATGTGTGGATTGAATCTCCTGTAGGCACATGAAGATTAAGATATGATTGGAGCTATTAACGAACGAAATATAAACGAACAGAAGTTGTTCGTGTTCGTTTGATAAGGTTTTTTAGAGTGTTTGTGTTTATTTGTTAAGGTTTTTGAAAATCATGTTCGTGTTCGTTTGCTAAGCTTTCATTAGTATTTGTTAACGTTTGCGAACACATTCACGAACGTGTTAGTTAACATTAGCGAACACGTTCGTTCATGTTCATAAACACGTCGTAAATGCTTAATAACCAAACACATGAACATGTTCAGATCATAATTCGTGCGTGAATAAGAAATAATTTATACTCAAGAAAAATAACCAAACAAGTAACACAACTTCAAATTAAAGAGAATAAAAACAAATATTAAACGAACTCAAACGAGCTTATTTGCGAACATTATTAAATAAACACAAACGAGCTTGTTCACGATCTCTTAGCAAACGAGCTTACAATTGTTCAGACTCTGTTCGTTTATTAACTGAGCTCTAAATTTTGTTTGTTAACGTTCGTTACTTTAATAAGCGAACATTTACCGAACACGAATACGAGTAGTTACCGAAAACTCTGTTCGCTAACACTCCTAGATATGATATATGATTGAAAGCTATTGGTCTTTTTTCAGCTTGAATGGATCAACTATGGGTAACCTAGACTGATTTATTGATCTTTTATATATTAGGGTGACAAGACTAGCTTAGTCCTAAATACACCTTTGAGTAGTGACTATGAAGTTTTTGTTGTTCCCAAAAGGTTGAATCCTAACCCCTAAGGCTCCCACGCGGCCACGCCTCGGTCGTACAGAGCATTTGGGAGGATGTACCATGGTAATTCAACTGTGCACAAGAAGTTTCCTCACTTTAAAAGGTTGCTATCACACTGTCACTGGTGAGACTGGCGGTCGTTATATCGTGGACCGCGGTGCACATGTACCGCGGTCAAAACGGCGCTCTGTTATTTTTAACGGAGCGCACATTTTGTATATGTTAATTACCAACTGACACTACAATATATCATAATCGACACTGCCTCACGTATTATTTTTATATTATCAAGTGAAACTGCAGTTATATCAAAATGATATTGTAGTTGGGGTGAAATGAAACTGCAGTGTATATAAAATGAAACTGAATAATATTTCACATATTTGAGTGTATATTGTACAATGAACCTGTAATTATATCAAAATGATAATGAAGTTGTGTTTTAATAAAATTATAGTGTATATAAAATAAAATTAAATAACATTTTCACATATTTGAGTCTATAAATATCGAATGAAACTGCAGTTATATCGAAATGAAACTGTAATTGTGTTGAATCGAAATTGCAGTGTATACAAAATGAAACTGAATAACAGAGTTATTTTTTGCGGAAGAGTGCAGAACGACGAGAAACAGATGCCGTTTCTTTTCATTAAACAAAACGACGTCGTTTTAATGCGCGGTGCATAATTGATTATGTACTGCAGTGCACGATATAATTTGGTTGAGACTGGATTTCGGGTCATTGTTATCGAACTTTCTGCATTCATACAAATTAAAGTTATTAAATATACAACATCGTAACGAGTGATGTTATTTACATTTTCAATAAATACATGATGTATAATGGAAGGAAGAATAATAATTTTGTAAAGCATTTATGGGTTCTTGAAATTATCACCATGGGTAGGACCAGGTAGAAGTACTGAAGAGCACAGAACCTATACACACGCCCACTTCCGGTCACCCTTTAAATGCCCATGTGAATAATCAAATAATTAATTATCCATTTCCAAGAAAATTCATTTTCACGTCTTTCAATTTATCCTCTCCTCTCCAACTTCTCGCCGATATCTTGGCGTTTTTCGCTTGTCTTCTTCCGAGATTCACGTCCGATGGCATTCTCGTAATTCTGTCAAAGTCTGAGCCTAATGTTATCACGGACACGCCTCTCGAAAAGCTGTCCTTTTTCCGGGGTGGGGATTAAATGACTTTAAAATTCTCAGTATTCACTTGATGTAACGCTCCACGTTAGCTCACAGCCGTCGATCGTGCTTACCAAAAGAGGTCAGTCCAAATCGACAGTCAGGATTAGAAACAACCGTGCACCGCAGCTGCAGTGGATAGTTTCTCCGTTCTGGGCCGGAATCAAACAGCTGTCAGCGGCAGATTCCGAGCCGGTTAACTCGGACAAATGAAGCCGGCTCTGTGGGCCCAGGTCACTGTACTTATGAAACCGTACTGAGGTTTCCTTATCGATAAGCGGAGTAGCGTATGGGTGATAAGTAGAAGTTCTTATCTCCGTTCATGTGGTCGCCTCTTCATATAAAAATCACCATTTCCTGCAAATTATGTCGTGCGACTATTTTATTTTTTCTCCACGATAGATTAGAGAGAGAAAGTTGCGATATATAGAGGGAGAGAGAAAGAGAGGGTGAAAGTGCTGAGATACATGCATATATAGAGAGAGAAAGCTGGGATAGGAAAAGGAAAAGCTTCTGCCTCGAGCTCGTCGTTTCTCTGCTGCTTAGCATTTACCAGCGCATCTCCTCTTCTCTTCTTCTTCTTCTTCTTCTTCTTCCTTGGATCTATCTGTTTTTCTCTGGGGTAACTCTCACCCACCCACCTCAAAGCTCCGTTCTTTCTCTCTCTATATGTGTCTGTGTGTGTATAATAGTGGAAGATTTACTTTTCAACTGCTTTCTTTTTTTTTGCTTTTATTTTCCATGTTTCTCTCTCTCTCTCTCTCTGTGTGTCTAAAGTATATGTTAGATACTTCTTGACTTGCTTTTCGGGGTTTTAATTTTTAAAAAATTGTGTGTTTGCCCCTTTTCTTTGCATCTTCGATTCCGATTGATTTAAAGCTGCTTTCATGTCCCTGATTCTTCTACATGTGCATTGGGACTGTGGGTTTACTGGTATTAAGATGATCTTGAGTGAAAAAGGAGCTTCCTTTCTTGTTAGATTGAAGATCACTTCAATGATCCCAATCTGGTTTGAATTTGATTTTTCTTTCTGTCTTTTAGTTTTACTTGGTGCTCAGGATTAGTTTAATTTTAGTAATTATTTTATTGTTTCCGGCAATTATTAAGCGCCTGGATAAATTAATGATTAAATAAAGTTTATGGGTAGCTGAAAAACATATTTAATTATTATTATTATATTATTATTATTATTATTATTATTATTATTATTATTATTATTATTATTATTATTATTATTATTATGTATTTGGGTTTTATGTTATTAGTTAATTAATTTATTCATTCATTGTTTTGCAGATCTGGAAACACATGCCATTTTTTCTCTGGGTTTGAAGGCTTGGTAGCTACAATGTCCTCTCTCAGCAGAGAACTTGTGTTCTTGATCTTACAGTTTCTTGATGAGGAAAAGTTTAAAGAAACTGTTCATAAGTATGTTGTGGCTTTTTTGATATCCAGTATTTGCTCTCTTGTCAGTTTCTGTGCTTTCATTGATGGCTACTTTTGTAGTGACCTAACATTGTTGGATGGGGTTTGAACTTTGAAATGATAGGCTTGAGCAAGAGTCTGGGTTTTTCTTTAACATGAAGTACTTTGAGGACGAAGTGAACAATGGGAACTGGGATGAGGTTGAGAAATACCTCTCTGGTTTTACCAAAGTGGATGACAATCGATATTCGATGAAAATCTTCTTTGAAATAAGAAAACAGAAGTATCTTGAGGCATTGGACAAGTGAGTTTCACTTGATTCAAAATCATTTTGAAAGTTTTCTGCTTTAGTTATCTGATACCTCAATTCAAATATGTGAATTTGTTATAGGCGTGATCGGTCCAAGGCTGTTGAAATCCTTACAAAGGATCTTAAAGTTTTCTCTTCTTTTAATGAAGAGCTGTTTAAGGAGATAACACACCTTTTGACATTGGAGAATTTCAGGTAGTAAGTCACTCAAATTTGTTAGATGATGGTATAGGAATTGATTTGGATGTGTTTTAAGGATGGCTTAACGCGTTGTGTTGTAGGGAGAATGAACAATTGTCGAAATATGGAGATACCAAGTCTGCACGAGCAATAATGTTGGTTGAGCTCAAGAAACTCATTGAAGCAAACCCCTTGTTTCGTGACAAATTGCAGTTTCCCAGTCTCAAGAATTCAAGATTGAGAACGCTTATTAACCAGAGGTGACGTTTTAAGTGCCTTCAAAGCTTCAATAGTAGACAACACAGATGTCATGCAATGGGTTACCAAACTTCATTAATGTAACAAACGTCTTTTAAATTATTGCAGAAGACCATTTGAGCTACCGACTTTAATACTCTTGAATTGATAAGTTTATGATCAAAGATGTGAAATTGGCAATTTTATTGAATTGAATATAGCTTTTGGGCCTTCAAATGTATTTGCTTCAAAATGTAGCCAAATTTAACAGAGTGATTCTTTTAGCTATGTGGACTGATAATTTTAGTTTCCACTTAGCATATTTTGGCATTGATTATCACACTTGCAATATAAAGCAAATACATAGTAGAACTAACAATGTGCACAAAATGCAGTTTAAACTGGCAGCACCAGCTTTGCAAAAATCCTCGGCCAAATCCAGATATTAAGACTCTTTTCGTTGATCACTCTTGTGGACAACCAAACGGTGCACGTGCTCCATCACCTGCAAACAATCCCCTACTTGGATCAGTTCCAAAACCTGGAGGCTTCCCTCCTCTTGGTGCCCATGGGGTTGGTCTTTCTATTGATATCTCGTTAACTTGATGAAATACAAAAACTTTACTTATTGTCTACTATTTCTATTATCAGCCTTTCCAACCGGCACCCACACAAGTTCCAACTCAACTTGCTGGTTGGATGTCCAATACACCTACGGTGAGTCATCCAGCTGTTTCTGGTGGACCTATAGGACTCAGTGTTTCATCCATTCCAGGTATCTTCATCTGTTTTCCATATAATAATGCCATGCAAACGGTTTCCAACACTTGACAATGCCATAGAATTTCCACTTGAAGGGTCTATATAAACGCTTGACAATTGATTGTGTTCATTTTTTATCGTAGCTGCTCTTAAGCATCCAAGGACCCCTCCAACAAATCCTTCTGTTGATTATCCGTCTGGGGATTCTGATCATGTCAGTAAAAGACCAAGGTCCCTGGGAATAAGCGATGAGGTATATCATTCAAATCTGCATTCTTAATATTTTCTGAATAAGTAATGTAGTAGCTTGATGTGTATGTCATTAATTCTAAGTTCTTAACATGTTCTGAAATTTAGTTATTATTTATGATTTATGATTTAGGTTAACCTTCCTATCAATGTGCTGCCCGTATCATTCCCTGGGCATGGTCATAGTCAAGCTCACAGCACACTTGATGACCTCCCAAAGAACGTAGCGCGAACACTTAACCAGGGATCATCTCCTATGAGCATGGATTTTCATCCTGTTCAACAGACACTGCTTCTAGGTTTGTATCATACGAATGTTTGTCCTTTGCCTTTCACAAACTCTCTTAGTTTGTGGATATTTAAGAGGAACTATGACAGAACTACTGCTTTGAAGAAAATTATAAAACTATTTATTCAAGTTTCATATGTTTTAAGGTAAAAAGATTACATCATTACATAGACTTAAACTCTCAGCAATTTTGGGGGCAACCCCAACCAAGTTGGTCAGACTGTTGACTTGGCCTTCTTGGTTTGAGCCGGTCAACTTTGGGCAACCTAGGCTGGTTTACCTTCTTGTCGGCTAGGGTCACAAGGCGGGGTTTACCCATGTATACCTGTAGGTTTCCCTTGTCATTCAAAAAACTCTCTATCTGAAAAGTGTTTCAGTAGATTGGAATCTTGCAAGAAAGAAAGTGTGGTAGATGTGTGAGTCAGGAGAATAGTTAGGCCTATTAAAAACAATATTTAGTGTAATAGTGCCCTGGTGTAGAGGGTTATATAATGTTTTTTTTTTTTCTTCACAATTTGAGTTAAACTTGTATACCCCATGTTTATGCATCAGTTGGCACCAATGTTGGAGACATTGCATTGTGGGAAGTTGGTTCACGGGAGAAGCTGGTTTTACGGAACTTCAAGGTTTGGGACTTGAGTGCATGTTCAATGCCCTTGCAGGTGCGGTGTTTTTTCATAAAACTGAAACAATACTATTATTATTTATGTAAAACCCGAATCAGTTCAAATTTATCTTTTGAATCTGAAACATCAATCTTCCTTCCTGAATTCAGACGGCTCTAGTAAAAGATCCAGGTGTCTCTGTTAATTGCATAACTTGGAGCCCAGATGGCTCGTTATTTGGTAAGCTTGGGGTGAATTACAGGCTACTTAGTACACGTTTACAATGAAGTGGACTCTGAGATATTCTGCCGCTATCTTTTTGCAGGAGTTGCATATTCGAGGCATATTGTACAAATATATTCATATCATGGGAATGATGATGTGCGCCAACATTTGGAGGTACTATACTCATGCTGCCTCTTTACCCATTATATACTCCTGCCCAATTTTGTTTGTCACACTTTCCATTTTGAGAAATCCCAATAACTGTCACTTCTGAGAAATTTACTACCGTACATGACAGGACAAACTTCACAAAATGGAGATTTTTTAAATTTTTTTTAATATTCTGAAATTGGGATCGATTAATATTTGATACAGATTGATGCTCATGTTGGTGGTGTAAATGATCTCGCATTTTCTCATCCTAATAAGCAACTCTGTGTGATTACCTGTGGAGATGACAAGACCATTAAGGTTAGACAGAAAAATGTGTTTTTCCTAATCCTAGCAGCAAATAATTCATGGATATATTGCTAATGTTTCTGGTTTTTGGTGATCTATAGGTCTGGGATGCAACAAATGGTGCAAAACAATATACATTTGAAGGTCACGAGGCTCCGGTCTATTCTGTGTGCCCCCACCATAAGGAGAATGTTCAGGTAAGAATCGTATTTCTTCCTTCAAAGACTGATTGATACTTTCCCCTAATACCAAATCTCCTTTCTGTCTCAGTTTATCTTTTCAACGGCATTAGATGGAAAGATAAAGGCATGGTTATATGATAATATGGGATCCCGAGTAGACTACGATGCTCCTGGTCGCTGGTGCACAACAATGGCATACAGTGCTGATGGCACAAGGTTGATTCTTTCGACACCATGTATTATTGCTACTCTGCACATATTTTTTTGTATAAGTTCCTAACATCTCACATTTCCTTCCACTTAGACTTTTCTCGTGTGGAACTAGCAAAGATGGGGAGTCGCACATTGTCGAGTGGAATGAAAGCGAAGGAGCTGTTAAGAGGACATATCAAGGTTTTCGAAAACGGTCATTTGGTGTTGTGCAATTCGATACCACCAAAAACAGGTATTTGGCAGCCGGTGACGATTTCTCCATAAAATTTTGGGATATGGACAGTGTGCAAATGTTGACCAGCATTGATGCAGATGGAGGGCTCCCGGTAGGTTTATATATTTAAGGTTGACTCGCTCTCTGATCTCCAATGTGGTATTTTGCTAAGTCTTTGATTTTCTTTGTTATAATCAAGGCAAGCCCTCGAATCCGATTCAACAAGGATGGAACTCTATTGGCGGTTTCTGCTAATGAGAACGGAATCAAGGTTTTGGCAAACACTGATGGTATTCGCTTGCTGCGCACATTTGAAAACCTTGCTTATGATGCCGCTGCTAGAGCGTCAGAATCTGCCAGCAAGGTATGGTTTTTTATACGTTAAAATCTATTTTAACGGGAATCTCGCTATCATTCTACAAACTCAACTTTAGATGCTTTCTACTTGTTGTATATGCAGCCTTCGGTAAACCCAATCTCTGTAGCATCAGCTAGTAATGCTGGATTTGCGGAAAGGGTAGCCTCTGTTGTTGGTACCTCTGTAATGGTTTGTATTATGCTTTCGTTCTCTTTCCTTGGGCCGTCGTCTAAATATCTTTGACCATAACATATAAACAAACGTAATATCTTTTTTATTTTTTTTTTTTTGGGTGTCAGAATGGGGATGCAAGAAATAATGTGGGAGATGTAAAACCAAGAATAACTGAAGAAACTAATGACAAATCAAAGGTTTGGAAGCTCACTGAAATTACTGAACCTTCTCATTGCCGGGCATTGAAGCTTCCCGAGAATTTACGAGTTACCAAGGTATACTGTTTGCACGACTAAGAATTACTGCGGATTATTTCCCCACTCTTCCAGTTAGTATAAATCTTTCCAAGAATTTTCTTTTAATACCAAACAGTATGCTAGCTAGCTATATGACGTTGAATTCTGCATCTTGATTTACTATGAAATTTAACAGATATCGAGGTTAATATATACAAATTCAGGCAGCGCTTTATTAGCACTAGCGTCAAATGCCATTCATCTGCTATGGAAATGGCAACGGGGTGAGCGTAATTCAAGTGGCAAGGTAGGATAGAAGCAAATGAAGTGGTTTCGTTTTTACCCGCAATTTTGGATTTGAATGGTTATTATCTATTATACTGTAGGCAACGGCCAATATGCCACCTCAATTGTGGCAGCCTTCGAGTGGCATCTTGATGACAAACGATGTGGCTGACAAAAACCCGGAGGATGCTGTCCCGTGTTTCGCTTTGTCTAAAAATGACTCTTACGTCATGTCTGCATCAGGAGGAAAGATATCCCTTTTCAACATGATGACGTTCAAGGTCACAAATCATTTATGTTTGACGTTCAAACGGCTCTCTGTTTTTGGTTGTGCATTCATTTATGTTTGACTCTCAAATTCTTATGGAATGCAGACAATGACGACTTTCATGCCTCCCCCACCAGCAGCAACGTTCCTTGCGTTCCATCCTCAAGATAACAATATCATTGCTATTGGCATGGATGATTCTACAATTCAAATATATAATGTTCGCGTGGATGAGGTATCATACAAATACTTAAATTCTTTTAGTATCTCTCGTCTTTTTTATCTTCAACTCCCTCAATCTATTGTGCATAATAGGTGAAAAGCAAACTAAAAGGGCACTCTAAAAGAATCACTGGCCTCGCCTTCTCCCATGTACTTAACGTGCTGGTTTCATCGGGAGCTGATGCACAGGTAGGAATGTTTAGAGATTGGATTTATGATTTTCGATTTCATGTGGCTTTAACCTCTACATTGATGATTGATTGCTTCAAGCTTTTCGTGTGGAGTTCCGATGGGTGGGAAAAGCAAAAGTCCAAGTTCCTACCGCTTCCAGCCGGGAGAGCGTCTGTACAGTCGGACACGAGAGTACAGTTTCATCAAGATCAAATCCATTTTTTGGTTGTTCATGAGACTCAGCTCGCTATATACGAAGCCACAAAGTTGGAATGCGTTAAGCAGGTAAGCTTGGTTCTTCCTCTAATGAACTATTCCAGACGTTCGTTATCTAGACCAACATAACTTGTTCTTTTCAGTGGGTCCAACGCGAGGCTGCTGCTCCAATATCTCACGCGACATTTTCGTGCGATAGCCAGCTGGTATACGCCAGTTTCTTAGATGCAACTGTTTGCGTTTTCACTGCTGCAAACCTGTGTCTAAGATGCCGCATTGCTCCTTCAGCTTACCTTTCCCCTAGTCTCAGGTACTTTGGGGATCAAATTTAATAGTATAATACACTTCCAGCGATCAAATTTTCCTAAAAAAACGTTGCTTTGTTGTTTCTCCTTAATCAGCAGTTCGGGTGTCCATCCACTCGTGGTGGCTGCCCATCCACAAGATCCAAACCAGTTTGCGTTAGGGCTATCAGATGGCGGCGTTCTTGTGTTTGAGCCGCTGGAATCAGAGGGCAAATGGGGCGTGCCTCCCCCGGTTGAAAACGGATCGGGAAGCAACACAACTCCAGTCTCTGATCAACCTCCAAGATAATAATCAAAATAAGTTATGAAAAGTTTGATGTACATACTTGCTTGGCTGGCTGGGTGCAACAGCAGCAGATACTTTAGTTCTAATCTGCCTGCCTGCCTGCTTGCATTTGCTTGTTGTAGGAGACTAACCTGCTGATCTCTCAGTCAAAAACTTGGAACCACCAACTCACCAACCTTCCTTAAATGGTTTCCAAAATAATGAAATATGACTCTGCATTTTGGTACTCAACCTTTGATATAGATGATCATCCAATGCCTTCAATTTCAAGTTTAAATTTTATCTCAACACTCATTGTCCACTGACTTCATCTCAACCTTGTTTTTTTTTTTTTTATGCAATCCAGAATTTTCATCACTGGAAATTTAAAATTACTCCATAATTCCATCTCATCCTTTCCATTCTTCATTCCCCTCACCCCCTACAACAATATATTTAATACAAATAATATAAACTGGGTTTGTATTTTACAAAGTTGTATGTTATGTTTTGTTAGAAATACAAGATACTGACAAAAAGCATAAAGTAAACATATGATACTGACAAAATTTTACTAGTAGCAACTCCATGTTATTATTTTTAACTTGCTAAAAACACAAGTAATAAACAGCAAACATCATACCATAATGATGGGAAATATGTACAGAGGGAAATAGTGATGAGTTGAGAGACTGCAATCCATACTCCATGCCATGGAAGCTTTTATCTACCTTCTTTTTCATATGAGTTCCCATACAAAAGAGAGCTTCACATCCAGCATGGAACCAAACAGAACAGAACAGACTATTACTGGTCTATGTACAGCAGCTTCTCAATGCTGAGCTGAGCAGATAATTTAACGTTCCCATCTTGACGTATCATTCGGGCCTATAATTCACCAGATTCGGGAGGTCGGTGGACTGGAGTTTCTTGATGTCGTTTGCAGTCACCTTACACGACTCCAGTGTAAGCGACTTCAGTTTCTTGAGTGGCTTCAGATGTTGCAACCCCGCACTCGTAATGCGAGAGTTTGATACATTAAGAGACACCAGCGATGTCAGCCCTGTACCGACATGGACCATAGTAGTCGTAATGAGTTCTAAATACAAACACAACTTGCAGTTCAAAGAGTTGCACACTATAGATAATATGATGCCCCTTGTATATCGATAATATTCGGTTCTTTGTGCAGGAGTACCAAGCTATTGATAATAACGTACCGGAAATTGCTTCCAAGCTTTTATCTGTGAGGTGACTGTTCTGTGAAAGATTTAGCAAATTGAGGGCCGTAAGATCTTTGATGTTTTTCACGCCAGCATCAGTCAAGCCTCCACCGCAAATTTCCAGAGATCGCAGGTTCTTGAAATCTATATCAGCAATAATGACAAAAATATGAGAGGATAAGCAGTCGGCACTTGTTTATTGTTATAATCTAAGATTCGGCTAAGGTCATTCAACTGGGCTATAATGCACATAGGCTAAAACACACTAAAAGACTGAATCCAATCAATTAGCTAGTCTAACCCATGGCATTACAAACCCTACTCTTAAACCTCCTCCCCCTTTCGAAACAAAGGCTCTGGTTGCCACCATACCATGGGTAGACGGCCAAACCACACTAAAAGACTTAATCCAATCAATTAACTAGTCTAACCCATGACCTTATAAACTCATATGTTCTCTCTTATTATATTTTCAATGCGAGACTCATTTATAATACTCCGTATGTAAACAAACAAAATAAAGCGGCAGATTATTTCCTGAAACTAATTCAGGCACACGGGGTGTGCACACACAAACATTTGATAAAGGAAAATCACGCGTTAAAATTTTCGTTTAGAGTTACTGATAACATACGCTTTAAATAGTTTGTCCCGGAATCAGTAATACGAGCTCCAAAGAGATCCAAATGCATTAAACCAGTCAAACCTGCACATATCATTGCAAAAATCTGAATCACTAATGACGACATAAATTAGCGTAGACACGGAGGAGGCAGCAATCTCGAAAAATGCTTACTCGTAAGAGCGGCAAGTCCGGCATCAGTAATCTGGCGAGCATCCAAATTAAGTGATCTCAGTGATGACAACCCCCTTAACTTTCTCAACCCATTGTCCGTTATAACAGTGAACGACAGGTTCAAACTCTCCAAATGGCTTAACCCTACAGGATACATAGCACATATTTCAATAAAAAAGAAGAATTAGTACAACTGGCAAGTCTGAAAATGGATAAGATCACTAGTTATAATGGCGTCAGACATTATTATATCAGGACTTGCATCCGAAGTGGCTTATTTTGCAATTATAAGGAAACAGCGCAAACCTGCGAGATATTGAAGTCCACTGCTTCCAACTTCAGTATCAGATAACTCTAAACACTTTAAACGTTGAAGACCTGAACTTAGACATTATACAAAAACTGAATCAGTGCACCCAGAAAAACATGGGAATTTAAATAAATAAAAAAAAAAAAAACTTGAAAGAATGCAGAGGCCTAAAGTTTGTGTCAAGGCAACCTTATGATCAAGGGGTATGGCTTGAGAATGCACTTCAATTTGAGATTAAATTTTTATCGAACTTCAAAAAGGTTAATTAAAAAAAAGAAGTGTAATTAGAAAAATGAAAAATGTATGGTAAACTCTATAAATTGCTTGACTTTCCGATTAGGAGTATAAAGTTATTTAATTATAAAAGCCAGGCAAGGAAGTCCTAATAACAATAACAGGTGCCAAATTACCAGCCAAATGGACCAGTCCTTCGTCTCCAATTGCACATGAATCCAAGTTTAAGGTCTCCAAATTCGTTAAACCTGCTTGAACCAAGACATGAAATTGTCACTGAATATTACAAAGTCGAAAAATCAAATTTCAAAAGAAAAACAAATGCACTTCACCTTTAACGTTAGTCAAAGTACAAACGCATACTATATTAAGTGTAATGTCAAATGACATTCAGCGAAAATGACCATTGCAAGTAGAAGTCCCATTCCAATCCCACCCAAACCTTTCTTCAGTGAGTCACAGAAAAATAGCATTCGTGGAATAGTTTAAAGTTTATTAGATTGAGTTTGTAACACATCTAACTCATGAGCTGGGGGGGCATTTCCACATCAATCAGAATAACCAAAGGAGAAATTCACCTTTGAGGTGTACGAAAATGGCATCTGAAATTGCATTGAATCCCAAATTCAACACTTTCAAACTCTTTAGGCCTACAGAAAACATCATAAGAAACGGTCATCTTTAGCTCCTACTTTTCAAATGATAAAGTTCTACGCTAAGATATTTTGAAGAACTTTAGTAGCATATTACAATGTATAAGTCTAACTCACTTGAAAACTTATCACATCCATCATCGGTCAAACGACATCTGCTAAGGTTCAAATATAAGAGGGCACCAAGGGCTGCATAAACAGCAAAGCGGGCATTAAAAGAATTGAGGCTCAGTTAAGAAATATATCTAGATAACATAGCACCGCCACACCAATAAAATGAACTCCAGGTTTCATATACTCGAGAAAAATCATCTCCTCTCAACAATATAATAATAGAACTGCAAAATTAAAAATAAATAAATATCACGCTTCTCAAGCACCAACTTGTACCTTAGCCACTGGGAGTGAAAACAGTCTTATCTTAAAATGAGTACCTGAAAGAGACTCCAAGCACGCTGCAGTAATGGGGCAACCTTCCATGTTCAACAGAGCAAGTTTGTGCAAAGCTGTTAGGCACAGAAAGAAAGACACAGGAAAACTAACCAATGAGAAAGTCCCCGATAGAAACACTAACTTTATGAACATCACGGTTCATTTCTAGGTAAGACCGAGGATGGTGAAGTTGGAATTCTCAGATTATTAATCAGATGTATTAACATATTTCCAGGTAAACAAGAAAGGATCAGCTCAATCAATACATTCCCCATCAAGTTCTCAAATGTCCCATTAACTTGGTGGACAGTTTATATGGTATTATAGTTCAGCGTGCAAATAATACCAAAAATACCAAAAATGGAAGTTAAACATTTACCATACACTTATCTCGCTCCCATTAGCATGAAAATTGAATATTATATACTTCAATTTACAATCTATCTCCTTAAAATATGCCTAATGCAACAATTACAAAGAATCGTTTCCTCAATTACTTCATTTCTAAGAATAAATAGAGCTACCATCATAAGAGAATTCAGCATGACACAATCCAGTAATCTGTGTACCTCTCAGAAAAGTAACACCATAATCTGTCACCTTGCTGGATGAGAGTTGTAAAATTTTCAAATTTGTAAGACCTGAAATTGGGGCAAGACACGGATAAATTCTGAATCAGAAGAAATTTACATATAGTACTGATATAAAAAGCAATACGAGTACTTTTTACATTTTTCCAAAATTGCTTTTGTTATCACAGCTCTGATAAACACACAATGGTATATACTGTTCATAAATAAAACTAATAAGCATATAGAATATTGTGCAAAATTATGTATATATACATAAATATATCAACAAGTCCTTCAACACCTATTCCAGATCCAAATGACAGTCAATCATTAGTTAAAAACTAAAAACTGCTCCATATGTCTCATGGACTTCCTTTCCTCTGTTTTGCTCTAAGACTCTATGATGTGTACTTCCCTCTTCTTTTTTTAAGTGACAAGTGAAAAAAGAAAGCAGCGGGGAATTAATTAAATAACAATACAGGAATGAGATACCAGTAAGAGGCTTCATATCAGAATCCGTGATGCAATTGCAACAGTTGACATTCAGAGATTCAAGTTTGGTTAGGCCTGCCAAAAGATGAGGTATGATACGTTTTAGATATTTTGTTGACATCAGTCAATTTTTCTGTAGATATCCTATAATGCAAATAGGAACTTCCCTGTATTCTATATAACATTAAAACTTAACAAAATTGGATGAATCATGAATTAAGAGTAGCAAGTATTAAAATTTATTATTAAGCTTATTATAAACATGTACAGTATTTTCTATCCATGCTTGATGCTTGTTTAAATTGATCTCTAGATTTTTATTTCATTTTAGATGTTTTAATCAAGAATTTTCGTCTGACTATAACAACAGGTTAGTTGAACAAGAATAATACATCAATACAGAGAAGGACGAACAAACCTCTAAGGTGAATGAGCCCTCCATGGATCTTAGGGCATCTCTCCAGGTCCAATTTCACCAAATTGATTAAGCCAGATAGAGCATCCATTCCCTGAGCTGTAATCATGGTGTTTCTTCTAAAACTTAGACTCGTCAAGTTTGAAAAACCTGAAAAGTTGGACCAAATGTTCCAATCAGACACCCATAGTTTCTTACCCATAAAAGTAAAAATGACAAAGGAAAGAAAATAAATTTTCCGCCTCACTTCTCTCTCTATTTCTCCCTCTTTTGATTTAGGAAGTGCCCTTTTCTTAACTTTTCTTTTACAGCCCATTTAGTTCGTTGGAAAATATTTGAAGGGAAATGGAATTGAAATTCCATGGAAAATAAATTCCAAGAAAATGGATTCCATTGTTTGGTTGGTGGAAAATAAATTACTGGGAAAATAAATTCCATTGTTTGGTTGGATTTGGAATTGTAAGTGCTGTCAGCAACTAATTTGTGCTACTGCACATCCAGCACGAGGAACATACCACTAACATGCTCCAGTCCATGGTCTGTAATTTGGTCACAATAGTTAAAATTTAGTGCTTGCAGATTTTTGCAATCTTTTAGCTGCACTATTCCAGAATCAGTGATATCGGAAGCAGAAAGATCCACGGATAGCAGGGAAGAACCCTGTGAAGAGATTACATCCATCCAAGTATCATCAAGGCAAGGATATTCTCCCAAATTAAGATCCTGCCAAGAAAATTTAGCAAAAATCAAGAATGTCAGAGTCTAACCAAAACCAACAGATACAATTAAGGTACACAATATCCTAATCCAGCAGTTTTAGCTCTACAAATATGAATACAAGATACCTGAAGAGCACAATCTCGAAATGCTTCAAGAATGACTTTAGTAAGACGTTGTGAACAAACCAATTCATCAAAGATTTGTTGACTTATGTCCCTTGGCAGCATAGAGAAGGTGCTATATTTGTCAATGTCCTGTCATACCAAGAAAGAGAACCTCTGTTCACGCACAGAAATCAGTTTCATGTTGATTAAAGCACTAACGAGGGAAACGTACTTGACAAATTTGATAGATGCACAATTCCATGAGAGAAGGGCAATTTCCATTTCCATGCCTAGGATCTATAGATGACCGCGAAAGTGAACTTCCTAGCCATTTTGAACTACCACTCTTGCAATATCGTCCTGAAACTCCTCTATGTATGCTGTCATCCTCAGCCAGTTGGTCTCGCTTTCTAGAACAAACTCCCCCCATCTGAGACACTGTTGTTGATTCACATTTGCAGATCACAGGTGGAATAGTACATTTGGCTGTTAAATTTTTAAGGCAGACATTCTACAGAGCCTGCACAGCACAAATATCAAGAATCCAGTGTTATATTTCCTCAAGGAATTCTCTCTAATGTGTTGGCAACTGAAAGATCAAAACACTGTCAAAACAGTGCGCTTCCAAGTAAAATATAATGGATGTACACTCTCTATAAAGAAAGAAAATCTTAACTATGTAGCAACAACTGTAAGCATATGCACATCTCTCATTAAATACAGAACGAATTTAGAATAAACGAAAAAAAAAAACAAGTGTGCCTGTGTGATAGAGACAGAGAAAGGGTTTTAACATAACAGGGGATTCAGGGCTGCTTGTACCCTTCCTGGATTTATGGCAGTTCATTTCGAAACAAAATCGGATGAATTTCCTCCTAAGTTAATGGTAAATCATTTCACTGTGGGCCAGATTCCATCATTTGACTGGGAGTTGATCTTGAAAATTTTATGAAAAGCCCAGTATGCTCTCCAGTTTAATCAATTAAGACTAAAACATCTTTGAAGAAAAAGATTAAAAAGAAATTTAAAAAAAAAAAAAATTTCTCAGACTCTTATCTCTCTTTCTCTAGCTCCTCTCCAAATCTCCTGCACTCGAACAGAAATTACTGCACCATCAGAAAGTGCTAATCATTGCCCTCACCACCATATCTTAGTGGCAAAATGTTATTCCTTACTTCTCATTTTCATTTTAGTAAAAAATACTTTCCTGTTTTGGGCATTTTTCAATGGAATCTGGCAACCAGCTATGGGGTAAACACCAGGAAGATGATTTTTGTCCAAAAACTATGAAGGTTGATTTTAATCAACCATAAAAGCTCGAAAACTAATGACTTCATTCCATTTGCAATATTCAGAAAAAAAAAAAAACTAAAAAAAAAAACTAAAAACAAATTGGAAAACTTACACTAAACCTCTGTTGCTTCGTAATCCGAATATCACAACTACAACTTTCAGATCAATGAACAAAGTACACCTTATTCTTATCTTTAGATGACAGACTATTGTTAAAGACTTCAGAAAAATTCAAAAAAAAAAAAAAAACCATCTTTTTCATACAAGGGGGGACCATCTTTAGCTTTGATAACAAAAAGGATGTTTCTCACCCTCTCCATCTCTCAATCACCTTTTGCCTTTTCTTAACTATAAGGCAAATTGAAAGAATGGGTGCATAAATTTTCAATTAAAAATTACTAGAAAAATACAATCTTTACTAGTGATTACATTTCCATTACAAATAAAACAAATTAAAATGAAAAAAAAAAAAAAAAAAACAAACAAATACGGAAGGAATTGATTTCCCACTTCATATAAAGGACTCTATTCGAAATCAAAGGTAATATAAAAATAAATATAAATATAAACAGAAACAGAAGCAGTATAACAGTGTAATGTATCAACTCGTGTACTCAAACTACAAATACGAGTACGATAATAAATCGATTACAATCAATAAAATTAAGGAAAACCTGAACCTTCAACTCTGGAAAACTGAACGATCAATTTGTTTAAAGTCTGGAGAGAGAGAGAGGGAGAAGTGGAAAGTTTCAGAAGGAAGTGGAGACGATGAAGAGGCAGAAGTACAAGTCTGAGAAGCCGAAGCAGAGGTGGAAGCAACGGATGAGCGCCACGTGGGAGAAAAGAGGCTCGGAGTAGGGTGGTTTGGGAAGTGAGATAATTTAGGGGAGTGGGATGGGGCCCACTTTAATGGGCCTTCTTTTTTAAACCCGACTTTATCCATTGGCTCTGAAAATCTGATATTTTGTGGGGCCCATCTTGGATGATGATCTACGCAATGTTTATTTAATTAAGAATTTAATTATATTAATTCATGTGCTAATGATAAGCCTTTGGATTTTGTAATGGATCTTAGTCTTTGTTTTTTGTTTTTTGGTTTTTTTTTTCTGTTTTTTTTTTTTTTTTTCTGTTCCTTTAAAAGGTTTTATAATACATTAAATATGGTAAAGAATCCGGCTAGGGATGACAACGGGGCGGGGGCGGGGAGTATACTTCCTGTCCTCGGCGGGGAATTGAAAATACTCCCCATTCCCGTCTCCGCGGGAATTAAGCGGGAGCGGGAATTTCCCATTCTCCATCAACTTCTAGTCAAAATGTTAAATAATTGTAAATTTTAATAATAAAAAAATTTAAAATTTAACTTCTGTTTCAATAAATAAATAAATAAATAAATATATATATATATATATATATATATATATATATATATATATATATATATATATATATATATGCACTCAGGTGCGAATAAGTGTGCAGGAAGGAATATGCGAACGAATCAGCACGTGACATGTGTCTAGATCTAAAGATCTAATAGCTTAAAAAAATATGGTGGCATTCTCGTAAATAATTGAACATCGAAGTGCAAGTAAAATCACTTACAAGTGCACCTACTTTCACCTATAAGTGGATGTAATTTTGTCTTGCTAACATTCACTTCCCGCAAACATTCATACACCTGAGTGCACCTACTTATAACTATGGTGCAACTATTTATAACTATAGGTGCAACTACTTATAACTATAGGTGCACCTATTTTCACCTATAAGTGGATGTAATTTTGCCTTGTTAACATTCATTGATCTAAGTTCAGCGGGTAGTAATACCCTTGAAAATCACCCGCAAACATTCATGCACCTAGGTGCAAGTACTTATAACTATTTGTGCAACTACTTAGAACTATAGGTGCAACTACTTATAACTATAGGTGCACTTTGTATTGATGCTCAGTGTAAATTTTTACTTGCACCTATAGTATATTTTACATGCACTTGTATTACATTTTACTTGCACTTCAATGTTCAATTATTTACGAAAATGTCATCGCGCTTTTTTTTAAAAAATCAGTGTTTCTCATCCATTAGATCTGGACACGTGGATGGACATAATCGATTCTTATTTCGCGCCTGGGCGAAGCATTCGCACCTGAGTGCGATTATATATATATATATATATATATATATATATATATATATATATATATATATATATATATATATATATATATATATATATATATATATATATATATATATATATATATATATATGCGGGTTCAGGTGCGACAATGTCTTACGGTGCGACAACACCAATAGTTCACCAAATATGCACCATCAACGTTAGGAAATACACCACACAAAACAGAGTAAACAGAGCCCTGCATCACCAAACACACACCATTAGGTGTGAGTAAAAACACCATACACTGTTCAGAAATACACCATTGGGGGTGGTGAGTTATATGGTGTGTTTTTTTGAGTCTGTGGTGTATTTTGTGATGTTTTATTACATTTCATTGGGGTGTGTTTTTATTACACTATTGGTGCATATTGTTAACACTGTTGGTGTATTTTGGAATTTGACCGCACCGCCGCACCGTAAGACCCGCCGCCGCATATGAGCGCTCTTTTATATATATATATATATATATATATATATATATATATATATATATATATAAAATAAATATAGATATATATAATTATTCAGGGACGGGGAGGGGTATCTCCATTCCCGTCCCCGTCCCCGTCCCCGACGAGGAATTACATATATTCCCCGTCCCCATCCCCGTTCCCCGAAAAATTTTCTATCCCCGTCTCTATTGAGACGGGGAACGGGGATTCCCGTCGAGTATGGGGCACATTGCCATCTCCAAATCTGACTTAATCAAGCAAGGTTTTGGATTAAGATCATAATAATTTACTCCCACGTCACTATTAATCATGTCTTAAGAAAGATATAATATTGGTTAGCAAACACTATATATACTTTGTACAAACCCTAAGATGGAGCTGAAGATATCATTCCTTATTAATAAATGTTTAAAAGCTATTATTAAGTATGTCGAGAATGCTATATTAATGTGACCTTTTTATTAGTGAATAAAACTTTATATTTATTATACTTATAAAAAATAAAATTGATGTGAGTTATAAATATGATGATTTTAATTAATGGACTAGACACATCACAAACTAGATGAAAAGGGGCGAAACACGAACATGATAAACTATAATAAGGTCATTGGACCACGAAAAACTCTTTCAGACTAGAAATAAATTATAAAAGCATCACACTAAGTACATGTGATGCCTAAGTGGACTATTACAAAGCTATATAGGTTTGATAATTCATGTTTCATATTCGTTTTCATGTAGTATAACATAAGGTATTAACTGGTTAGACACATATATAAACACGACTTGTTAAGCTTAATGGATCAAGAATGCATATATGAAGGCACGATAAATTAATGAGTTTTGAATTTTGGGAATTGACATGATACAAAATGACACGCTAACACATTATCCTTTTTAATTAACTTTTTTTTTTTAAATTGAAATTTACCCATTTATCTAGTAGTTGCATTATAAATTACATACAATATATTATTGTAATACACCATTCTTTCAACCTATATTATTTTAATATAAATGTTCTTAAAAATAAAATTATTTTGATAACCAATAGTTATTTTAGTATTTATGATTGAGTTACCACAAATGGTCCTCCGACTATTGGGGTAGTACTCCTTTTAGTCATTGACTTTCAATTCGACCAGGACATTTACCTCGACTTTCATTTTTTATCACAAATAGTCATCCGTTAATCTTTCTGTTAAGTGAGTGTTAAATTTAACCTTCATTCCTTTCATTAAACTTTTCGGCTTCGTCCACAATGTTGACATCAAAATAGTGTATATGTGTACTTTGTAAGGAGTAAAAATGCCGTATCTTATAGCCTACTACTAATGGTGGTGCTTCTAACAACATTTTCCTCTCTCCTTGACGTTGTAAAAATTTCTCTCATGCATTCCATTGAGATACAACCATCTCTGTTCACTCAGAAGTGCTCAACAAGATTTTCCACATATAAAGAGGGAAATTATGGATTAAGGGAGCAATTCACATGAAGCTTGAGCAAGAAGGGAGAAATCAAAAATGTTTGGTGAATCATGGCACATCCTCCTTACCAGGACTATGTGGTCTAATGGTACCCAGGTTGGACTTCCATTTGGAAGATTATGAGTTCGAGCCTCAATGGAGGCGTTATTGGTTCTTTGTGTTTCAGTAGGTTGAGAAAGTATATGAACAGATACTACAATGTAATAGAGCCAATAACTTTCAAAAAAGGCACATCCTCCTTTATAATTATTGTTGGACTACAACGATGTAAGGCACATCCTCCTTTATAATTATTGTCGGACTACAACGACTTTGTCTGCGTTGAACCGTAATTATCGGAGGGCGTTGTAAGGCACATCCTCCTTTATAATTATTGTCGGACTACAACGACTTTGTCTGCGTTGAACCGTAATTATCGGAGGACTTCGTTGCCCTCCCGTAGAAGTCGAGGGAGCAAACTCCAGCTTATGATTCGGAGAAGTTTCTACCACGCCACGCGATGACGATGTCGCAGCGGCCCAACTGTCGGATCTCAACCTTGTTACGTTGGTGGCGAGGGCGACATAGCACGTCTAGTTGGCGTGTTGGCTGCATATTCTGTTCACGCAGATTTCTTCCTTCTTCTACATACATTTCTTCATCTTCTTCATGTTCCAGTATAAGCTTGGAAATTACTCTTACAAAGCATATGGGTCTTTGCAACACGGTAGATATTAAGAGTAATCATATATAAATTAAAGCATTGTCATAATACTTAGCTTAAATTGATGAGGTTGTGTCGCATTGGACAACCAACAGCGACTCTGAGGTAATGACGTTGGAGTTGGCAATCAAGGAAGACAACACAGTCTCTATTTTGATCAACACATCCCATCATTTTCCCAAGCGTATACTGGAACGTGAAGAAGATGAAGAAATGTACGTAGAAGAAGGAAGAAAGACTAACGGATTTGACGATACCCTTAAATTTAACACTCACTTAACAGAAAGACTAACGAAAGACTGTTTTGTGGTAAAAAATGAAAGTCGAGGTATGTGTTTTGGTCGAATTGAAAGTCAATGACTAAGAGGAGTATTACTCCAATAGTCAGAGGACCATTTGTGGTATTAACTCTTTATGATTTAAAAAAATTATTTTACCACAAAAACCTAAATAAAACTACTTTGACAACCTTAAATATCTTAGCCTTAATATTTTCAAAACAAATTCTTATTTAAAAAATCTAAATAAAATTATTTTATAACTTATGATTTTTTTGGAGGGTATTGGGGAGGGGGGGGGGGGGGGGGGTTTACCCGACTAGGCTAGGATCAACCTTTAATGGTAGACATTGAGACCCAATCCATCACGAGGAAGACTCTAATTTCATCCGGGGGAACAAGAAACTCAATCCAGTAACACTTGTTTCTTGGTGCCACCTTTGCAATCCAATCAGCCGCACTGTTGAAAACACGTGGCGTGTAGCTAATAGAAACCATCTAATCTTTAGCAAGCCATTCTTTGCACCTCTTAACAAGGTCTCCGCATTAACCCAAGGGTTCGAGATCACCGTTGAGCCAATCCACCACTTGTTGGGAATCACTAAGCAAGTTAAGCTTTTTCATCCTGTGCTCCCAAGCCCATTTGATTCCTAAGTAGATCGCCCAAACTTCTCCTTCCGTGGCATTGCTTGCTCTCGTCATGCAACTGAATCCCACAATCCACGTTCCTATATGGTCTCGCATGACACCACCACATCCTGTCGCTCGATTCTCTGCGGAAAATGCAGCGTCTATATGCAACGAAATCCAACCATGTTTGTGAGAGTTCCCATTGCTTCTCTCATTCAACATGCTTCTAGGGGATTTTTGACGCAAGAAGGCCTTCTTAGTCTCCTCAATCTGAGTCTTGAGCAAGCTAATTTTCCTGCTCCTCTCCCATTCCTCGTTTCTGAAGACATTGTTGCATCTCCATTTCCAAATCCACCAGGCCATGGTTGCAAACATCTCGCCCCAATCTACCTCCTTGTTTCTAGTAAGCTTACCTGCCACATTCAAGTCAACCCACACATCAACATTCAGATTAAAGAACCTGTTCAATGCCCCATAGGGTAAGAATACTTCCCATATCCCTTTTGCATTGTTGCAGTCCCTAATGTAATGCAAAACAGTCTCCTCCGCCACCTTGTAGATCGGGTATTGAGCATCAGCTGCGAAGCCTCACCTTTGTCTCTCCAGGTTAGTCATAAGTTTTTTTTTTGTGTTTGAGCATCCAAATGAACATGTTAATCTTGCTAGGGACCTTGAGCTTCCAGATTGCATTCCAAGCCATTGGATTCTCCTGTCTATCCGTTCTTGTTGCTATATTGTACGCAGAAGAGACCGAGCAACAACCATTGCTTTTCGGTTTCCAAATCCAAATCTCTTCTTCCCGTTCTTCTTTCTGGTCTAGTGTATCTTCCTCCATGCTTGTAGGCGTCATTCTATTCTCTTTACTTAGACCTTCTAAAAAAATAGGGTTTGCTTCACATATTCCCTTCCATAAATTCGAGCTACCATTCCTCCACTTAAATTCTTGAACATTGTCTTTCCCATGCATGTATTTTTCCATGAGAACCCTCAACCACAAGCTACCTTTTTCGGTCAGCAGCATCTAGCTCATTTTCGTTAGAAAGGCAAGATTCATGTCTTTGAGTCTTCGAATACCTAGGCCTCCTTAATCTTTAGGCATCGTGATTTTGTCCCAGCCAATCAAGTGAGTTCCATTTCCCCATATGAAGCTCCGGATCTTTCTGTCCATGGTTTCGCAGACCCCTTTTGGCACATAGATGGATTGCATCGTGTAGTAGGGTATGGAGGTGAGAACGCTTTACCCAAGCACTGTACGCCCAGCAAGAGTTAGGCTTCACCCCTTCCAACCCTCAAGCCGCTTGTCAAGTTTTTCAATGAGCAGTGCAAAAAGGTTGCATGTAACTCTCCCATGAATAGACGGGACACCTAGGTATCGCCCTAGGTCCTCCGTGCTTGTCATTTGAGCCTCTTGGATTATTTCTTGGGCGAGTTCGTACTCAACGTTTTTTGAGAAGTGCATGTGAGATTTTTGGAGGCTAACCTTCTGGCCAGACATACCTTCAAATCTCTTAAGGCATTTCTTAACAATCTTAATTTGTTCCACTGTGTCTTCTGCAACTAGAACCATATCGTCAGCGAAAAAAAGATGGGTGAGTTCAGGGCCATACCTGGACAACTTCACTCCCTTCCATCATTTTCCATTGACTTCTTCCTTGATCATTCTACTTAATCTCTCGATGCAAAGGACAAACAGATAGGGAGATATGGGATCGCCCTGTCTTAGGCCTCTCGTTGGAGTGATCCAATCCAACTGGGAACCTTTCCAAAGGATAGCGAATCTTGATGTGGTCACACATTCCATTATGATATTAGTGCAGTGATCCCCTATCCCTAGCTCCATGAGGGTGTCGCGCATGAATTTCCAAGAAATTCTATCATAGGCTTTCTCAAGATCAATTTTCAAAACCATCATCTTAAGACCTCCTCTTTTTGTTCTCATAGAGTGAAGGAGTTCTTGGTAAACAGCAATATTATCAATAATTTGCCTTCTTTGGACGAAGCTGCTTTGTTCTTCTCCCACTACTTTGCACATCACCTCCCTTAAGCCTATTTGTTATAACTTTCGTAATGATATTGTATTTGACATTGCAGAGGCTAATAGGGCGGAACTGGCTAACCTGCTCCGGATGATCAACTTTAGGAATAAGCGCGGTCAAAGTATCGTTCCAATATTGGTCATCAAACTTGGATAAGTTGAAAGCAAGAGGTCTAGATCTATGACTATGATCATTTTCCATTTTGAAAAACTTGTGCAAAGAAAAAAAATGAGATTTTTAAGAAATTTTGAACTAGGACCGACCAGGCAGTATATGTGAAACGTTTACCGTTCAAGGAAACCGCTCTGATACCACTTGTTGGTCCTGATACCGGAGGGTGAGACTCTAGGGGGGGGGGGGGTGAATAGACTCTACGTGAATTTTAAAAAACTTTTTAATGTTCTTTGCACACTTTCGTTAGAAATCGTTTTGCAATGGTGAGTATGGATGTAATGCAATGCAGTTAAATAAATATAAATGGAGAGAGAGAGAGAGAGAGAGAGAGAGAGATGAGAGAGAGAGAGAGAGAGAGAGAGAGAGAGAGAGAGAGAGAGAGAGAGAGAGAGATTTTTATAATAGTTCGGCTGTTAACTAAGCCTACTCCACTCTTCTTTCATAACTTGTGAAAGGGTTTGCACTATCACTCCTAATACAAACTAAGTCAAGCTTGCTTCCTCGATCACTAAGCCGAACAACAACTTGCTAAGGTTTTTCAACTCCCCCGAGTTTACTCCGCCTCTATCAACTTCTACAGAGTTGAGTGTTGGAAAAGATTGATGGTATCTCCAACTTGAAATCTTGTCTTGATGATGCTTGATCTTCGTATAAGGTGAGCAAGATTTCTTGATGTTGTGAAGACTTTGAAAGCTAGATGATCTTTAAAAGAGTCTTCACAAACACACACTGGTTTTGAAAATAGCTTGTAGCTTGAGAGAGTTTAAAAGCTTTTTGATAGTTATAGAGTGATAAAAACCAGCACCTTCTTCAAGTGATGAAGAGGGGTATTTATAGGAGTGAGAAATTCATCTGTTGGAGGGAGATGAAATTTCAAACCTATTCACCAGTGTGTAAAGACCGCTGGGTAAGGAGACTTAAATGCGACTGTACTGTGTAGCCGTTGGCTTCGAAAAACAACCAACCTTTTTGTCCTATAGTGCAGACAAAAGGTACCAATCATTAAATGTTCCTTGATATTTGATGTAACACCACCGAATTTTACCAACAATTTAAAACTTAAATTCAAAGATTAACAGTCTAAACATCAAACATCAGAAAAGCGGAAGCTAACATAATTCAGGAAAGGTGTTATGCCACACCCATAAAACTACGGGTGCACAGGCTAAGTCTACAAAAATCCATCATAACAAACAAATGTCTAAGGCACACATGCTTCAACTATCTAAGGCTCACATGCCCAAATCTAAGCAGAGGGAAGCAAATCTATGCTAACTAGAGTCCACATCTAGCGTGCTCTCTGGTCTAATCAAAACCTGTAAAGATAAGGGATAACACCTGGTCAGCGAATAAAGCTAGTAACCCACAAATACGCGTTAAGTATCAATATATATACATAATTATAGACAAAACCATTTGGAACTAAGGAATACAGTATATGACATTTGAAAATCAAGAGGTGAGACAACAATCAATTATAACACACTCTCAACAAGGATCAAGACCAACAACTCAAACAAAGCAACAGAGACCACAACAACAAGCGACAACCACAACTCTAGATGCAACCTACCATTCACAAGGTAGAGTTCATCATAGACATGCTCATAAGCAAGAAATACACAAACACATAATGACAAGTTCACGTTCCAACCTTATACCTTAGTACCACCCTTATGGCTACCCCTGGCCTTATCACAGTTCCAACCTGTACCTCCGAGTGCCACCCTGTACTTCTGAGTCCAACCTTTTCCTGGTCTGGGACTGTAACATCCCACTTTTCTAACTTTAATTACATCTCTAAACAATCATTAAAATAAACTAAGCAGCGGAAAACTAGAAGATAAGAGGTGGGAGTGTCACCGCCACAACCACCACTCTTTAGTGATTGTACAGGCTAAAAGGGGTAAAACTACAAATAAGATTAAGTCTGGGTACTAAAAATAAATACTAGAAAGTAAGGGGGAAAAACGTCACCCCAACACAGTCTACATCGATCTCAAACATAAAGTCAAAGTCTAAATCCATAACGTGATCATAAATAAAACGAGAGTTTAGACATCTCAAACTACGAGACTAATCTAACTCGATCTCTTCTCATTGCTGGGCCCACCTGAAAGGGGTTTTGCAAGCAACACATAGACAAACAGGAAAAACACCCGTTAGCACGAAGCCAAGTATAACCACACTCAACCCTGTAAAGCATTCTAGCATATACTTTGAAAACATTTGATATCTTTATAGCAATAAGCTAATCTCAAAACATCTTTAGATTATCATATTCTTTCTAAATGCTTGCACCCTATAATATCAGCTGGCATGCTTATATATGTATAAGACTGATCACGTATATTCATCAACATATAGACTTCTCAAATAGCTTATCAAGCAATTCATGCTTACAGATAGGATCATGTTAAAGGATTATACCACAGGTATCTACATGCTTTCACATTCTTACCACATAACTTGATAAGTGGAACTTCTACTACAACACGATAAACATGCTCAAAGAATATCTCAAGTTAAACTTCTCATTAAACAATCTTTTACGATGCTCTATTCATATACAATCATGTATAATATTATGATCATACTTCTTATGCAATCTAGTGCATCAATATATTGATACTCATATGCAATCTAGTGCAACCATATAATCATACTCTTATGCAATCTTGTGCAACAATATAATCATACTCTTATGCAATCTCGTGCAACAATATAATCACTCTTATGCAATCTTGTGCAACAATATAATCATACTCTTATGCAATCTAGTGCAACAATATAATCATACTCTTATGCAATCTAGTGCAATAATATACTCATATTCTTATGCAATCTCGTGCAACAATATAATCATACTCGTATGCAATCTAGTGCAACAATATACTCATATTCTTATGCAATCTCGTGCAACCATATACTCATACTCTTATGCAATCTCGTGCAACAATATAATCATACTCGTATGCAATCTAGTGCAACAATATACTCATATTCTTATGCAATCTCGTGCAACAATATACTCATACTCTTATGCAATCTCGTGCAACAATATAATCTTACTCGTATGCAATCTAGTGCAACAATATACTCATGCTCTTATGCAATTTAGTGCAACAATATACTCATGTTCATATGCAATCTAGTGCAATAATATAATCATACACTCATATATAAATTAGAGTACTTTCTGTGGAGGTTTCTTTGTTACTTTCTCGAGTCTCTCTTGACTCTCTTTCTTTCTATCTAGTCTTTATTGACTCTCATACTTGAGTCTCTGTTGACTCTCTTTCTTGAGTCTCTGTTGACTCTCTTTCTTTCTTTTATGCTCGTAGACAGCTTAGGGTTTCACAGAAGTGTGACTTACCCCATCGGGAACGGCATAATTCTGACCCAATATCTCCTACCGTCTACGGAACCAATCTCGTGGTTCAAAATCTTTGGAAGCAGGTATCGAACTATTAGTGTGCACACCCCCTAACAAGGATTCCAAGCCTGGCGGGAAGTTTCCAACCTCGTAACGTGGGAATACGCCGCGTTACATATAATGGGACCGCATTGTCCATAAATATCTCCTGAGAGGAACATAGTCCAAACGGTATCCTCCAAAACCTCACCGATATAGATAATACATAAATATATCTCTCATGCATCAATCTCATGCATGCAACAATTCTATTACTTCTCAATGCATCAAAGAATGATATACCACATGCTTATGGTTTTTGAAAGTATTCTTGACTCACGTTGGCCCTTGATGTATTTTTGAAATATGACTCAAGTGAAATGTCAAAATGCTCTAAAACATGCTTCTAAATCATGTATACACTAACAAGAAGTATTCAAGGATATATCATCATGCTCGGTTTGCAAAATAGCAATTTCTATACATTTCACTCAACAAGTATGCTTCTATTCTCATTGATCAAATAATACAATTTAATCATGCTTTCATAATAAATCATATTCTCAAAGGATCATGCTTCTTTACTCAATAAAAACATTATCTGATCACATAAACATCAATTTCTCAAACACAAAGAATTTAGCAAAATATGCACTGTGCAACAATTCTTCACAAAATCCTTCTTAACATACTTGTTTTTAATCTAAATTCCACGAAATCAAAGCCAAAACGTGCGTCGAGACGAACCCAAAGAGCCGAGCCATAAGGGCCCGTAACACTTGGTCCGAAACGACACGTAGCTGAGCCACAAGGGTCCGACCACTGCACAAAATTTCTTCACAGACCATACTCAGGGACCTGGGGCGGGACTCTCCATAGTCCGCCCCTGGAGTCCCGTTGATGTGCCGGGACTAGGCAACGACCCTCCTCTAGGGCCGTGCCCTAACCCCGTGCCACCACGGCTCTAGCCGGCGGCCCTTCTGATGGGCCGCGGCTAGGGCCGTCACTTTGATCTGGTGCATACTGTGTTGTGCACCAGATGCGATTTTACCTGCAAAAACTCAACCAAACAATTCCAAAACATCCTCAACATCTCACAAACACATTCTAAATCACTTCTAAGCATAAACACATCAAAAGCTCATAGATTTTACTCATATCTACTCAAAACTAGGCTTTACAGAGCTAAATCTAAAGAGGAATCCATGGGGTTATATCTCTTGTAGTCTAGCCTTCTTGCTTGGATCTCTTCTTCCTCTTGGCCTAGCTTGAGCCTCCTTCACTTCCCAACACACCTTCTATCCTTAGCCTAGAACCTCAAAGACTAAAGAAAACTAGAAGAGAAAAGATGCTTGAATGAAGGATGAACAAGCTTACTAGGTTGTTGTCTTTCTTCTTGTTGTTGGCAGCCAAGAAATGAGGAAGAGGCAAAGAATGAGATCAGGAAAATGAGATGGAATGAAGGGGTTTATATAGGGTTCAAAACCCTAGGATGATTCACAATGATTGGTTGAGGGTAAAGTGGTAATTTCCCAAGCTAAAAGATGATTCTATAAGGGATTTTGGATGTCTTGTGGTCCACCATGTAACATGAACCATGGTCTAGAAATGTTATTTTTTATTACTTTGGGGTTGAAAGTGAATTTTCCCAAAAACTATATGGATGAACACTTGTTCAAAATTCCCTTTTGAATTCCCCCGGTCTCACTCGGATAAAATTCTCGATTTAAATCTTGGTACGCGAAGTATCCGAAAACTTTGGAATTTTCGAATGAATTTCATTTCTTCGGTGTCGAATTAACTTTAAAATTGGAAAAAATTATTTTATTCAAACACCGATTGATCGCAATTTTTTTTTTTAATGGAGTGAAAAATCTACTTTGGGGATTTCTTATTACTGGATTTATAAAATGAAAATTTGGGTTGTTACAGGGACCGTCGTCCCCCACTAATCTACACCACCAATCAGTATACCCCCGATCTCAAGTACACGAGGGTACCGTGAAATTCATAGTAACATACCACCGATCTCATGAGCAAAGCTCGAGTAACAAAACCACCAATCTCATTCATATTCACACACAGTCATCATCATCAAGAAGACTAAGGCTCATCAATAGCCCCAATCAAGTATCAACAAAGGGTACAACGATTTGTACAAGATAACATTATAAGAATCAACCAAGAGATTTCAATAAAGACATGAAGCAATACTCAACAACAATGGACTACAATCCAACACTAAATGATTGGCAACACGAGTTGCCAATCCTCAACAAGAAGGAACAAACCATACATACTAGCCCAACCACATCAAACTAGCATGCTCATCAAACGGATAAACCGAAATGGTTCCAACGAACCTTCAAGACTCATATTAGTCCAACGAATCACAAGGTTGGACCCTTAGCACGATTCAAGACACCAAATCCTAACATGGATCCCTAACACATCGCTCTAGACATATGAAACATCAAGAAGACTCACAAAAGCTCAATAATCCAACAACGGGAGGTCAAAACATCGCATACCAAAAGGAAAGGATCACGGGGAACAATTCCCCGCAACTACCACAACGGTTCCCCGGGGGGGGGGGGGGGGGGGGGGGGGACACGGGTAGGCCCCCACCCGTGGGCCTACCCGCGGGGTACACCCCACGTTTCACCTTGTTCCCCGCGGGTGGGGCGGCGGGTAGGCCACTACCCGCCGTTCCGCCCGCGGGGTACACCCTGTACTCCAATAATTCCCTTCGGGGAAATTCATCAACAAAGCCAAGTTCAAGTCCAAAATACCCAAAACCTCACACACAACAAAGATATGACTTGAACCCAAGGATAGCTCAAAGAAAAGCATTCAAGAATCCTAAATACAAGCTCTAAACATGCATTATCACAAGATCATGCATCAAATCACTCACAACATCAAGAATCATCAAATAGAAGCCAAGAATTACCAATAGCAAGCATAAAATAGGTTTTGTAGAGCATGTGTTACCTTTGTAGACCAAAAACCACTTTCTTCTTACCCTCCTAAGCCTCACCTTGAAGCTCTTCCTCACCAAGGACTTCTCACCAAACCAAACCACAAGGGAAAACACCAAAATAAGATAAAGATACCTTAAAGCTAGCTAAAAACACTAAACAACTAGAGATATTACCCTTTCCTATGGTAGAGAGGTAGAAAGGTGGAATCTTTAGGTGGAACCTTGCAAAGATAGAGAACCCTTCTTCTACCTTGGAGAGAAAGCTAAGGTTTCTTTTAGAGAGAAGGTGGAGGTTTTAAGATTTGGCTAGCATGGGAAATGAATGAAATGTCTTGCTAGGGAAGGCTTGAACATCAAAACATGTGTGAAAGGTCAACTTTACCCTTACTAAAGTTAGGAAGACAAAAGGGTTGAGGTACAAAGCATAAGGCAAACGGTACACATGGTTGACTAAGGAGACTAGTCAAATTCTAGTCCCTCGACTATCAAATTTCAGGATTTTTAGAAAGAAATTATCAAAGGAAAGCTAAGATTAATTCCTCAATTAATCCCAATTAGGAGTTAGATTTACGGGGTATCACATTTGAAATATCATTCCTAAGACACCATTTGTCTAGGATAATTTTCCCAGCTTTGAGACTTGGACAATTATGCTTCTGAAAACATATGAGACTTGTCCAATCGAGTCAGACTTTGACTCGTAGTCTCGGGTTCTAGTAACGAAAGATTGTCCTTATCATTCGCTGTCTTCACAAATCAAATGATCTTTCTTTATCATTTGTCAATTACACGAGAGATAGACCATTCCAGGTTTTGGTCTTAGTGGATCTCTTGGCCTTCTCTTGATCTTCTCTTCTCTTCAACCTGTTTAACTGATTGAGAAATACTCTGATTCGTGTAGATGTATAATTGAGCACAAAGCATAATCTGAGTAAGGACAACTTTCGTTCTACACGAAAGATACTAAACAACGAGAGTAAAAGAGGGGTCTAAATTCTTAGTGGGTTTGGTATCATCAAAATCTAATTACACATGTTCCTAACAGTTAAGTTAAAAGAAAACACACGAGGTGTGTACCTTCCTTATGAGCTCTAATCTTTAGCACTTGGAAACAATAGAAGTAGAATGTGAGCCCTCCGACCGACCATCTAGCATTTCAACATCCTACAAATTCAAGACACAAATTAAGTGGAAACCATCTTTGTGAGATGCGCCCACTAAGTTAGTATGGTCCGGACCAATTAGTTTTCCTATCCTAAGTTAGTTGACCACTCATAGTATGTGGAAGTCTCTTAGTATCTCGCTTCATATGTCCTAAGTCCCTAACTTGTAAGGATTCAAAGAAAACTAGCAAAAATTAGCCAACCACCTCGCATCTGAGGGGTGACTAACTACTGGGTAACCGTCCTAGGTTGAGTTGCCAAGGAATTTCACTCCTTTCAGATGTAAAGGCTTGAAAAAGCCTTGTCAGCCAGCCTCGTTGCGAGGGGTGACTGGTTGGCTCCTGACCCTATCATATGCCAAGTGATTATTCTAGGTGGCATGGTCGCTCGGTGCGCAGATCAGGACGCTTGCACGCCCACTTCAACAACAAAGGCCGTATCTGCTTACCATGCTTCAAATAAGGCCAGTCGCCTCCCGAAGAGGGGTGCCTTAGGCCAGCTGCTACACTCTAAATGGTGGCTCCCTAATGTCTCTAGTGTGATTTTATTTATTTATTTTGATTTTTTAAAGAGAATATTACTGACTTTTCTTTTTTAACAGAGTGATACAATACAATGACTATGTGTATACAATTATAAATCGGTAAACAATGAGGAGTTCGCTGCCAGCAGCTGCTTGTAAAATCAGCTTTTCACTTTTATCTTATATCCCAATACTTACTGCATGCATATAGCATTGGAATGCATTGAATTCTGGTTGCCATTTATTTTGATTGTCATTTGGCAAAATACTACTCTCTCCTCTCTCATGTTCCTTTTTACCTGCAAATACGACATTAATATGAATGGGAGAACCTTGTAAGTATTTTCCCACATATAATACAATACAATATAATATAATATAATATAATATAATATAATATAATATAATATAATATAATATAATATAATATAATATAATATAATATAATATAATATAATATATTGTATTATTAAGTGGTTGTGGTGCAAGTAAATGATTAAGTCAATAAGTGATTTAGTCAGTTAGGTAATTTAGGATATTCAGTTTGGCTTTAACTGAATATCTGCCTATAATGATGGCATGTAGGTTTTTGAGCAATACAATCCCCACACAGCTCATGTATTCAGCATACACACACCATCTAGTATTTAGGAGAGAAGTGGTAGACAAAACACTAACTCTATCCTATAGGTTTACCATCCCAACAGGCAATTCCAACAGCTATGCTGAGAGATATTCAGATGATCCTAAAGCTTGCGTTGTTACGAGGTCAGGTTCCTCGTGATTGAAGTTTCTTTCAGTTTATGTTAGTTTATAACATTATCTAACATTTGGTATCAGAGCTTGATAATATATGCCAGGTTATCAATTATATTAGTAGTAATATAATTTGAAAATCGTATACATATATTGTTTTTCGTATATGATATAGTTTTCAAATGCTACAATATTTTTTGTTTATTTTTGGAATATTGCACTGCCCGTCTAGTGTCATTTTGTTTTCCGAGTTCTCTGGTGGTGGATAACCAGGGTAATCTGCACCGTGGGTTGTCGCGTTGTTTCCGTTCAGAATGCTCCATAGCGATGATCAGGCACGACAGTAAACTAGGGACTACCGTGGACGGAGAGGAGATGAATACAGCTGTGGTAGCAATGGAACGATGAGAATCTTCCATGGAAGTCTTGTTGTTCGCCGATTTACATAGTTGCATCCCGATTTAGACGTTTCTTTCCGCTGCTGCTGCTTCTTCTTCCTCCGTCAGTGGCGCTGGTTTCGGCTGGTGTTTAAGTTGGAGTAGATTTCGGCACAACCCAATCTTATGTTTTTTTTTATATATGTTTTTTTTCCAAACAAGCATATGGCAAATTTAAATGAGTTACTATTTATACATCTACCCAGGGTTGTGATACGACTAATTCTATTCGTAAGAAGAGGGGCGTGCTAATAATGTTGTGGTTGAATTTGATGACAAGATACCTATTGGCGAGCATAGAGATAAGTTGTTTATCTATCTTGGGTATTTGGCACGCAGCAAAGTTAGTATTTTGATTTAAGATTGGAAAAAGTCCCACCAGACACGTTGGAGCTAATTTGGCAGGATATACTAGTATATTTACTTTTAATTTATAATCTTAGTATACTTATTTTTAGTTTATATTTCTAATTTTTAATAATTAACTAAATGGATGGTTTTGTTTGTATATTATGTTTTGTAGACTTTTTATGAGGTACCCACCACAACAAAAATATATAGGCTTATGATCCCATGAGAACACACCCCCAAGATAAAACTAAGAACCAATATGAGCCTTACTATAGTGTAACACTATGCTTTGCAACTTATAACATTATACTATGCACTTTGTAACAACTAAATGCGTATTCCTGGATAACTTCTAAAAATTCAATGAAAAAATTAAATTTTAAATATAAATCGTAAATGTTACCCTAAGTAGTAAAAAGTGACCAACTAATGGTGCATAAAATGATGTGTTTAATAAAGAAATTGGACTAACTAATGTGCCTTTATGTATAGTTTCTCTTAATTGCAAAATAAAGGGAAGAAGAATAACCTTGAAGCAAAAGTGACCAATTCATAGCTAAAAAGTGCACAAAAGGGAGCAGAAGGTCACTTGGAGGTAGTTCGAGAAGAGAACACACGAAAATGAGCAGAATAAGGGCGTGTTACAATTTTAGCAGGGGTCACGGGTGTCGTCACGGCCGTGACATGACCGTTACTATAGATGGGCGTCGAGTCGTCGACATGCCCATGTCGATGCCCGCGGGCTGAGCCTTGATGTGTGATTTATTGTCATTTTCATATCTAAAAAGAGTGGTAGAGAAAGACAGTGAACAATAGCGTATGATAGAGAGAGTAGAGTGAGATTTTCGCACTCTTGGGCAAGGAATTACTTTACCTTTCTCCCAAAAGGGATAGATTGTCTTATTTTGCATTTGATTCTTAAAGTGATTGAGGATTTCTTCTATTTTGCATAGATAAATGTCTATTGGCTTGCTTTATATCCTTACTTTATGATGGATTCCTTTATGGGGTGTTTGGTAGGATGGAATTGTAATCCATTCCTACCAAATTCCATGGAATTACAATTCCCTGGTTTGGTTGGAGGGAATTGCAATTCCCTTCAACCATGGAATTGCAATTCCACACTTCGTGGAATTGTAATTCCATGGTAATGACTATTTTATCCTTCTTCTTATTATTATATTATTTTTATACAAGGGTATTTTAGTCTTTATTCACTTCTTCCCTTTCAATCCCAAATCATTATATTCATGTCTACCAAACAATGTAGTTTAAATTATCACTTTATTCTTTTCCCACCGAATTACAATTCTTTTCTTCTCTAATCCCCTCCTCCCAACCAAACGCCTTGTTAATGTTATTGCTTTATTGGTTATGGTGATGCGTGAGTAGTCCTATTTAGGACTGAGGATTGAGATTAACATGAGATTTTAATGCTTATTTGATGTTTATTACATAAGAGAGGTAAAACCCAATCTAGGGTTCCAAATGTTGTGGGATGTCCTTTGTATTCTTGTGTTAAGGTGTGGTGCACAACATCTTTGACGTTAATCTTGTAGGAAATTCAACCGTAACGAAAGTTGGCTTGACATTTCCAAAGCCCCATCTCACAACCCCTTTATTCCTCTACGAAAGTAGTAAACTTTAGGGACTAGCTAGATTGCTTGTGCTTATTGAGAGGATTGATGCATCATGACAGTGGAGCAATCCTCGCCTTTTAACTCGGCCTAGCATAAATCACGAAAGCGACATGTTAGCTGTAACACCCCCGATTCTAAACATAGTTTTAAGTATTAAACTTAATAGAGATAGATAACAAAAGTCTAACTGTCATAGATAATTTGTGGAAGCTAAACCAAATTCACGGGGATGCTATGCCACATCTAGGTTATCACAACCAAAATGCACAGGCTAGTCTAATCCTCAACATACAAAAGTGATACTAAATAGGAAACTAGTCTTAAACTGTTTAAAACATCATAATGTATCATAGGGCTAACAGGCCAAACAACAAGCTAACTAAAGGAACTAGCTAAAAGTGGAGAGTAGACTCCAACTATCGCGCTCTCGTAAGCTAACTACTCCATACCTGAAAACAGTTTAAAACCATTAGCGATTATGCTAAGTAACCCCACTCCAATGTGTAAAGATACATAGATATACATTTAATACTTTGAAATAGTTTTGAGGTTTGGGAATACATAAGTATATTTCACTAATCAACTATAATTCAGTAAATAATATAAGAATGGAATCAAGACCAAACCAATACAAGAGATATACTCAACAACATGATATTATACCACAAGGACATCAATAAAGAGACTGTTTCAATGACACAACAATAACGAATCAAGAACAATAAGAGGGATAGAACAATCACAGTAATTAGGCATGGATCAATTCTCAATATAATCACACAATCAACAGTAGTATAAGGTTCCAAGTCCACAAAGGACACAATCGTCAAACAAATATCGCGGAGTCAACCTCAGTGACTT